>NC_089767.1:37549508-37552008 GCF_040412425.1 Macrobrachium rosenbergii
TATAAACATATATACATATACATACATTTTATATATATATATATATATATATATATATATATATAGTAAACACACAATATATATATATATATATATATATATCTATATATATATAAACATACAATATATATATATATATATATATATATATATATATATATATATTGGAGTGCTCACGAAGGCCTTTCGACTGTCGTCCTTTACTCAGCAGTCTTTCCTTCGTGGATTTTGTCTTTATTTACATATATTCATCACGTTCCATACTTTCGTGATTCGGTTATACATACATATACATATAAATATATATATATACATAATATATAAAGTTATTTCATTTGTTTGTCACACAGCACAGGAAATGCTCCGTACAAAATAGCTATATAATAAATCTTTCCTAAAACGAACTTCGTGCGTGCCCTTCCGAGTCAAAATTCATTTGTCACATTTAATGACGAGTTTCAAAAAATGGCAGTACGAACGAACGAACAAGTTCTGAAGAGTGGTTATTAATTTGGGTTACAAATGAACTGTAGGTTTGGGATACTTTTTTTTTTAATAATATGACAACAACAAGTGACAGTATTGCTTTTTTATGAATAATTAACCACGAATTAATACTCAATTGAGTGATCTTCCAGATGCAAAATTAACATTAATAATATCAAATGTTGGTGTATTTTAATAACATTCTATCGTTAAGAACATTCTTTCAAAATTCAGCAAGATGAATAAATGAATTACGAAGATAACTCGGGCTGACAAATCTCACTTTTCAAGCCACTCCGAGTAAAATATCATAAGTGTTCCTATATTTTCCCGTTTTCTATAAATAAAACACTAACCACTTTCCAAGCTGCCCAGGCAAAGCGTCATAAGCGCTTCTATATTTTCCCGTTTTCTATAAATAAAACACTTGAACCAACACACGGCTGCACTTACATACCAAACGCATATATCTTTCAGAGAACATACATCACCTCCTCCTCCTCCTCCTCCCCCCCTCCTCCTGCAACGCCAAGTATTGGAAATCGAAGCTCTTCATTAGGGGAAAGCACACATTGGAATATGAGTAGACTTAATATAATCACCCGGTGAATTAATGAAACTTGTTCCCAAACGTCCATAACAGACCCTTCTCTACACAGCCGCTCTCCTTGGGGTACAAGCCGACTTTATATTTTCTCTGTTATTCTCTTCCTTTTTTCCTTTTTTTTTTTCCTCTTTTGTCTTCTCACTTTTGGCTCGATAAGCGCACTTGACTGTCCGGGCATTTGACATTCTCTTGCAAAACATATGCCAATAACGTCAGAGTGAAGAGTGCAGAACAGAATTCAAACTTTTCACACTGACTTAAATCAGACGCGAAAATCAGTGTACGTAACTTACATACCAAAAACGGTCAAGAAAAAGCAAAGACAACACAATGTAAAACAATAAATAATGAATAAAAATATTCCAAAAAGTTCAGTCATACAACAGAATAATAAAACTGTCTACAATACACCCTCAAAGGTGCCGCCATACAATAACACAAAGCAATACATTCTAAAAGCTTCAGTCATGTAACAGAATAATCAGAGTTTACAAAATACCCTGAAAAGTGCCGACAAACGTGAAACAATACATACAAAATATTCTGAAACCTTCATATAACAGGAAAATTACATAACCTACAAAACACCCTTAAAAGTGCCGCCACATTATAAAAAAAATATTAAAAATACACACAACTTTAATTTTAAAAACTCACGCGTCTCATGGGTACCACCACACCCTAGTTCCTCAAGATGATGGCGTAGCATCACTTACCTTAAAGGGTAGGTAGCCTCACCCTGCAAAGAAAATAAGAGAGCCTTAATTGAAATAGATAATACTTCATAAGTCTACAGGTTGATTTTATAAAATGACGATCATCCTCGTGGCTGAGTTGGAGAGAGAGAGAGAGAGAGAGAGAGAGAGAGAGAGAATTCTACTTGAATTCCTGAAGTAATTTCTGACATTAGCTGAACTGGTATCTCCATTTTACAATATATATATATATATATATATATATATATATATATATATATATATATATATATATATATATATATATATATGTAGTGCGATTAACATTCAATAAATAGCAAGCAGGGCAGTTTGATACTATTAATACCATATTTCATAATAATATTAATAAAATACGACTAATATTAATAAAAATAATAATGTACATTAAAATACGAAAATCTCTTATATCCTCCCTTGAGTTACCAGTAAAAACCAAAAAAAAAGTCACAAAAACCTATGCCTACTGTGATGAAATGAACGATACCAATCAATATAACCCCATGAAATTTCAGAAAAAAAACCCACTGATCCTCTCTATTTCGTCTCTAGGGCGATCTAAAAGGTATTCAGGTACTCTGAGGTCCAAACTTCAGAAAAACAAAACCCGCTGACCCTTTTCATTTCGTTTCTCAGACGAGTTGCAAAAATTTTCTGGTAATCTGAGGTCCGA
>NC_089767.1:37554508-37567008 GCF_040412425.1 Macrobrachium rosenbergii
AGAGAGAGAGAGAGAGAGAGAGAGAGAGAGAGAGAGAGAGAGAGAGAGCAGCCTGTATCATCCGGGTTACGCCATGTTCGTTCTCTTTCGCCTTTTTCCTTGCTTAACATCATCATAAATGAATTTTAGAACGTTTTTCTTGAAGACAGAAAAATAAGTGACTTCAGACAGAAATGAAGGCATCTACCAGATGTGGAAATTTCATATTCATAGGTCATTCAACACCCAACAACGCTCCTTCCGGAAATACAAAGTGCACCACCGTTGGTGCCCTGAAAAGGTTCACACTAGTACTATAAACCTGTAAGGTTCCTTTCGCGGAAACATAGAGAAAATCAAAGTGAGGATATCTATGTCAACAGAAAGATAATCCAACATAAATATTAAATTAATAAGATATTATCTATACTTGATAGAGGTATTTAAAGCAATTATAGTATGTGACTCATTAACTTCTCGTACGGTGAAAGGACTCGACAGAAACCTTAGTCCTCTCTATTGGGAGAACAAAAAACAACAACAACAACAACAACAAACGATTTTATTCGAGGCAAATCGAAACAACAAACATATGCAAAGAGGAGCTTTTCACCGATGGTAAGTAAAGTTCATCAATAATAATGATAATGACCATGATGACGAATCGGTGAGAGGACTCGACAGAAGCCTTAGTCCTCCTTACTGGGAGAACGACAAAAAGCTTTTATTTAAGCCAAATTGAAACAACAATCATATGTAAAGAGCAGCTTTTCACCGAAGATAAGGAAAGTTCATCAATAATAATGATAATGACGATAATCATGATGATGCGACTAGGGATTAGTAAGAGGCAGAATAAAAAAAAAACGGAGACTCCGTCAGCATTTATCGGAGGCAAACTAATCCCCAGGGACTTACGAGGGACAAACCGGTGAAGAAAAGAAGGTTCGAGACGATGTCGTCGAACGAGGAAAGCGCCGTGGGCGTTTTTCAATGTAAGAAAGCCATCAATGACGTCTTCCAGTTTTGTAGTAAAACAATCGCTTTTCTCAGTCTGTTAGTCTTCCATTTCCTCCAGGCAGTTCACTGAGGAATTTCCTTGAATAGATAGATAAGGAGATGCTTCCAGCGTTTTAGTACGGCCGGGATACAAAATATACCAAATTTTACAATAATCTTTATTTTTCAAAGGTATAAGGACCTCCGCTTTCATAAATGGATTATTCCAGCGCATCTCGCGCTTCGGCTCTTACTGACTACAAAACAAAGGCCTATCGGGTAGGCCTAGAGCAACCTACCACAGTAATCTTGCTTCGAGCAGCGCTCTCACTTTGAAATTTTTAAGCGAGCATCAACGGACTTTCTGAATGAATTCACTAAGAAATTAGGCTTATGATGTACAATAATCTAACCTTTTAAATGAAGCCATTAACTTTTTATCCTAAATCAGCCAAATTTTACAGAACCTTTGAGTTCAAAATGGTTGCCACGCTACAACAACAACAAAATATTTATAACTGGCTACTTTCCAGTCTCCAAACGTTCTGTACAGACGAGAGAGAGAGAGAGAGAGAGAGAGAGAGAGAGAGAGAGAGAGAGAGAGAGAGAGAGAGAGATTGACTTCCCAGAAGCCGCATAATGAAGAGTTTAGGAAACCATTATTTGGGGGCGTATTTTTTTTTTTTTTGACGTGCCTCATAGACCGACCCCTAGTCTTCAGCATATGAATAGTGCGACCAACCGCCGGGGGCTTAATGTGGTTGCATATGGCTGCATTCAGGTAAGAAAATGTTAACCTCTGAACAGCACCCCTCAAGAGAATTTAAAATGAAGGGTCATATTCAGGATGTATAATACTTTATATATATATATATATATATATATATATATATATATATATATATATATATATATATATATATATATATATATATAGGCCTATAAACACACACACACACCCCCTGGACATCGATGACCTTAGTTCCTGCAACGCCATTTTATAAAGCCAAGTCAGTCAAAATCCTCTTCCAAAAATAGGCTATAGTCCTATTTCGAACACCTATGAGTTCCTCATCCTTATCCCTATCCTATTCTCTGGCAATATCCGGCTGTTACGTAAGACCAATCCTGATATGAAGGATAAGTTATCTAAATTCACTGAGGAAAGGAAGGCCTTCTTTGAAGATCACTCTTTAAGGTAGAGGATATACTGTTTCTTCTCTGGCTGGGAAGACATGGTGTTTATATCCTTTATGGAAATTACAACCAAACACCCACACACATACACGCACAAGGATAGAGTCCATCATCCCTAGAAATATGGGATGCTCCCATCCTCAGACCTATATGAAGCTCCCATCCCCAGACCTGTAGGACGCTCCCATTCCTAGACCTATATGATGCTCCCATCCCTAGACCTATAGGACGCTCCCATCCAGAGACCTATAGGGTGCTCCCCTCCCTAGACCTATAGGATGCTTCCATCCCTGGACCTATAGGGCTTTCCCATCCATAGAACTATACGACGCTCCCATCCATAGACCTATATGACGCTCCCATTCATAGACCTATAGGACGCTTTCATCCCTAGACCTATAGCACGCTTCTATCCCTAGGCCTATAAGATACTCCCATCCACAGACCTATAGAGTGCTCTCATCCCTAGACCACCTACAGGACGCTTCCATACCCAGACCTACACGACGCTACCTCAAAACCGCACCTCCGTCTGGGGACTGGGCAAAGCGGAAAATTAGTTTTCGTTCTCATGTGAAGGAATATGAAATTAGTCCCCGCCGTCATAATCTCCATGGCGTATGGTTTGTGTAAAGAGAGAGAGAGAGAGAGAGAGAGAGAGAGAGAGAGAGAGAGAGAGCCGACACGATACGGAAAGCTTAGAGCTTCTACAGTACTCTCTCGGTGGTCCTCTCGCCGAAAGAGAGAATTTCTGATGAGGAACGGAAAGTGAAAACCAAATTAGGCTCAGTGAAAGCGAAATTGGTGTTTTCCTTGTTTTAACTTGAATTATTATCCACATTTCCCTATACTGGATATTCCATTGTTTTCTTGCTATTTTGATAAATACGGATTATACTGCGGTTATTCCTGTGCGGTCTGCCTGCGCTGCTTACATAAAGACCTGTTGTCTAAAGGACGAAGTATTATTAGACCAATTTGATGCAAAACACAGGAGGCTTTCTATAATTTCGTTCCTACTGACACCGTCTTTATCTATTATAAGAGGACACATAGAAGTTAACGCGATTAATCTATAAAATTCCATCTCCCTACCTATAATTTTTATCATATGTATTAAGATTGTAGTAGGCCTACTGTTTTTTTAATGTATCTATGGAGATTTTAACTATTTTAGAGCATTTTTTTCATTATACGAAAATGAAAAATAAAGCGTAATTTACCCTCACGCTAAATTCATTAGGTGATATTTCTGTTATAAGTTTCAGGTTGTTTCACGTGTAATCTTTTATGTAAAGCAACTGACTGCTCAAATATAACTACTCACAAACAAGAGCCCATAATTACCGAGTTTTCGAAAGCTTCATCGGGATAGCACACCTGACACGTAACACTCTCTCTCTCTCTCTCTCTCTCTCTCTCTCTCTCTCTCTCTCTCTCTCTCTCTCTCTCTCTCTCTCAGAGTGGAAAGAAATGGGGAAAAGTGGGGCACAAACTTCACATGAAAAGTAGACTGCATAATTAGCAATTTGAAAGTATACCGTTATTATCTTCAAAGGACAAAGACCCATTACCAAAGTTTTTGACTAAATTCAGGATGTCTAATAATGCTTTTTAATTCATGAACGGTCTAACAACATTTGGAAAAACTGTATGTTCCTGTAATCTTTTTAATATTGCGAATGATTACGCAAACTTGTACCACATTTCATTAGGTTCCCATACAGTATATTTGTGGGTGAGTGTGTGTATTCAACGCTTCAAATATATAAGGTGTATTAGTATGAGAGAGAGAGAGAGAGAGAGAGAGAGAGAGAGAGAGAGAGAGAGAGAGAACGTTACCTCACTTTAATACACAAAATTCTGACTAACTCCCTTTTTCCAACTGCCTTTTTACTCTAAAATCAACGTAATATTATTCTTATATAAGAACAATGCAACAGAATACATAAATTTAAACTGTAAAATTCCGTAAAAAAAAAAAAAAACACAGTGTAGCACACCCGAAATTCTCGACGCCTTAAAACCAACGACAGTGGCTGCTAAAACCCATTAAAATGATCGAGAAATTTTAAGTCTTTCGGGACTCATTCAAAGCCAGTCGCCGGCACCAAATCTTCTCCGATTAAGGTACTGAATTGTAAACTGACGTCCCATTACGGCGTTATCGTTAATGGCTATTGTCGGAGGCTGGCGAGGTGTTCACTGACAGGAGGAAGAAGGCTGTCAGCTCCAGTTTCCGGTTGTAGTGTACATGCAGTAACAAATTATATATATATATATATATATATATATATATATATATATATATATATATATATATATATATATATATATATATATATATATATATATATATATATATATATATATGTGGTTATACTCAAACTTCATACGTGATTATTATATGCCAGACACCACAGGGGAAGAAATGAGAACCGGTTTTACTATAAAATCGTGACCAGTGTCGGCTCTATTGCAGCCATTTTCAGCCCTTTGAAGATGGCTTAGCAATAAACCTGACACCAGTCAGGATTTACAACTATTTTTCATTTCTTCCCTTTGGTGTTGATTATATATATATATATATATATATATATATATATATATATATATATATATATATATATATATATATATATATATATATATATATATATACATATATATATATATATATATATATATATATATATATATATACATATACATATAAATATATATATATATTTATATATATATATATATATACCACATGAAAGAGACCATTTTGCCGAAAGCTTAGCCTACACCAAAACACACACATTGGCTTTGGCAGCCAGATTGAGACTACAATGAATAGTCTCAATTTTCCAGAGCAAATACCAAAAGCTTTGCTTAAATCGAATCTGCCTCCTGTTGAATCAGTTAACTGAAATTTAATACGGAAGATTTGTTTTCCCAAAAGGATTTTCCAGCGTGCGTTCTTTACTACACTCTCAGAGGGAAGTTTTTATATATTAACACTTTATCTCGTTCGAATTTGGACATGAGGTTCAATATAATACTTTACTCACCTAGAGAATTATAGGGTCACATTTTAAACTCTAAGGGGGAAGTGTATTTATCAACGCCATCTCTCGATCGAACTTGAAAACTGAGCTTGGATATAAATCTGTCACTCACTTGAGAGAGAGAGAGAGAGAGAGAGAGAGAGAGAGAGAGAGAGAGAGAGAGAGAGAGAGAGAGAGAATTACTGGGATCTAAGGATAATCCTTTCTCATAGCTCTGACTGAAATCTTTCACTTACTCAGAGAGAGAGAGAGAGAGAGAGAGAGAGAGAGAGAGAGAGAGAATTACTGGGATCTAAGGAAATTCCTTTCTCATAGCTTAGATTTAAATCTTTCGCTCAACCAGAGAGAGAAAGAGAGAATTAATTACGGGTATCTAAGATGATATCCTTGGAGAAAATTCCTACAGCGTGAATCGAACTATCTGTGCTTCAGTTTAAAATAGAATATAATTTCTTTTTCTTGGGAAGAAACCGACAATGGTTTGTTTGCACCCATCAAGATCGATTACGAAAAGGAAAATAGAATCTCCATAGGCTTTCCTTCCCAAGTGAGGAAATACTCGGCTTCCCTTCTCAAGTGAGGAAATACTTGGCTTTCCTTTTCATGTGAGGAAATATTCGGCTTCCTTCTCAAGTGAGGAAATGCTTGGCTTCCCTTCTCGAGTGAGGAAATACTCGGAAGTGATTTTCCTTTTCATGTGAGGAAATACTTTCCTTCTCAAGTGAGAAATGCTTGCTTCCCTTCTCAAAATACTCAGCTTTCCTTCTCAAGTGAGGAAATACTTGGCTTTCCTTCTCAAGTGAGGAAATACTTGGCTTTCCTTTTCATGTGAGGAAATACTCGGCTTCCCTTCTCAAGTGAGGAAATGCTTGGCTTCCCTTCTCGAGTGAGGAAATACTTGGCTTTCCTTCTCAAGTGAGGAAATACTTGGCTTTCCTTCTCAAGTGAGGAAATACTTGACCTTCCTTCTCAAGTGAGGAAATGCCTGTGCTTTTCTAAGTGACAAGTTAAACAATTCAGATATAACAGAAAAAAACGTCACAGCATCCCTTTTACACAAAAATCTTTGAATATCAAATATTTTCATGGAAAAAGAATCTATTTGCTTTTTTATCCGCAATGTATCACAGTCAAACTCTCAGTATTTTTTTCTGGGATAAATAAAAGCCCAACTGTCAATCTTCCGTCACTTTTTTCCCTGCCACGGGGACGCCATGAAAAAAGTTTTCTGACGGTCCACACGTTTCACGAAGAATTGGTTAATTTCTTTTGCTTTTTTTAGCAAAATGTTTACTGGACTGAAAGCCTTTAATATCTACATTAGAAAATACTGCCATAAATATGAATTATATAATAATATAAGCACTGAAAAGACAAACACTAATAATCTCCATTTTCCAAGATTATATTCCAACCAGAGAATATTCCTACATCTAAGAAATTTCCAGTAATTTTTTCTTCAACAAAAGTTACTAGCAACAATATTTATTCTCTCTCTCTCTCTCTCTCTCTCTCTCATAAGCTCTTATCTCCTTATCTCCCTAATTACACCTTCGATTAATATATTAATTTGGTTCCTCATACAATATGCAAATTATTCAATATTTCATTAAAATTCCCCCTGATGACTTTCGGGTTTCGCGGCCAACAAAACCCGTTCTTTTATTCAGCCGAGATTCTTTCCGGATGGGGAGAGAGAGAGAGAGAGAGAGAGAGAGAGAGAGAGAGAGAGAGAGAGAGAGAGAGAGAGAGAGAGAGAGAGAGAATTACTGGGATCTAAGGATATTCCTTTCTCAAAGCTTAAATTTAAATTTTATACTTACTTGAGAGAGAGAGAGAGAGAGAGAGAGAGAGAGAGAGAGAGAGAAAATTACTGGGATCTAAGGGTATTCCTTTCTCACAGCTTAAATTTAAATCTTTCACTTACTGATTAATGGGATCTAAGAATATTCCTTTCTCATAGCTTAGATTTAAATTTTTCACTTACTTGAGAGAGAGAGAGAGAGAGAGAGAGAGAGAGAGAGAGAGAGAGAGAGAGATTACTGGAATCTAAGGATATTCCTTTCTCATTGCTTAGATTTAAATCTTTCACTTACTTAGAGAGAGAGAGAGAGAGAGAGAGAGAGAGAGAGAGAGAGAGATTATTGCTGCCACTAATAACCTTGTGATTTTTAACAGCGTCAGTCTGTCAACTGACATGATTCCTAGGAAACTAGACAACCAATTTCTAAAAAAAATTTTTTAAGAATCAAAATGTTTCGGCAAACAGTTGACTGTAATGTATTGTTAACCTTAGCAAGATCTGAATGTACGCTATATTTATATTTTATTGATTTTATTGTTATTATGGCTAATAATATGTATTAAGGAAAACGTTGTCCCGTCTGCTCTTGAAGGAGAGCATAAGTGACGCCAAATATTATTATTATATTATTATTATATTATTATATTATTATTATTATTATTATTATTATTATTATTATTATTATTATTATTATTATTATTATTATTACAGCATTAGCTATATCTCTTAGAGTAATTTTTGGTCAGTGAGTCCTGTCAATAACCAGGCTGTATTTAAGAGAACAGTCTTCTGTACAGCGTATAATACTGTATGAAACTCTTAGCCACGCCCCATGAAACTCTCAGCCGCAGCCCATGAAACTTTCACCCACGGCCCGGTGGTGGCTTGTGTTGTTGACAACTATAGCGGTGTGAGATGCACGATCATGGCTAAATCTAACCTTAAATAAAATGAAAACTACTAAGGCTAGAGGGCTGCAATTTGGTATGTTTGATGACTGGAGGGTGGATGATCAACATACCACTTTGCAGCCCTCTAGCCTCAGTAGTTTTTAAGATCTGAGGGCGAACAAAAAAGCGCGGACGGACAGACAAATAGACATCTCAACCGTTTTCTTTTACAGACAACTATAAAGGAAAAAGATGTTTTTACGAATTCAACTGAAAGGTTTAACGACAATACTTCTGCGATAAGTTCGCTCGTCGAGAGATACGCCGCTCAAGACGACTGCAAGGAACAAAAATATATAAGATGGAATAATGAAAGAAGGTGGTTTTGCTTTCTCTTGTTAATTTACCCAAACCACGATACGGTCATCGGGTTGGACTGATACCCTTGAATAAGTGAATGAGCCCAGAACGCTTCAATATTTAAATGAAGTCTAAGCATTTAGATAAAATACATGAATCAGTAAGAGAGGACAAGTTAGAGTTTTGTGGTAAATGAAACTTATTTCTTGTCTCGAAGTAGAATAGTTTTTCTTTTCTATTTTACACAGAGAAAGATATCTTGAAATGCCCTAGAGGACACGTTAGAGTTTTGTGGTAAAGGAAACTTATTTCTTGTCTCGAAGTAGAATAGTTTTTCTTTCTATTTTACACAGAGGAAGATATCTTTAAATGTCACGTGATCCAATGCACCGCAACAATCTTTGCGCCTTCTATTTTATTATTTTAAAGCACCGTTTTCGGGTTTCACCTTTTACTCCTCTTGCGCCGCAGATACCGAAATAAGGAATTCTTATCACATTTTCCCTATCAATCTCGCAAAACTGAACTGACCGGAGAAAGTTTCCACCCCTCAGGACACGTGAGGAAAATGAAAACCCGATTCATTCAAAACACGGCACATGGTGCATATTTCAGAGAACCCCCTCCACCACCATCATTTACGATCTTGCTCCTCCTTTCGCCTTTTCCAAACCCAATCCTCTGCTGGAATTTCCAATGACCAAATCCTACCTTCAGTTGTGAATAAATAAGATACAGGAATGGTTGCAGTAACCCAAGACTGCCTCAGAGGATGCGTTCTGTTTTCATGAATATATTTCTCTTGGGCGTTGGGGGCGCGGAGGTGAGAAATTATGAACTCGCGTTGAAATTACACATGGGTACGAAATATTTCCTTATGCCACGCCTCCGTGATCTTACTAATTAACTTGGCATTCGCTGCTGGTTATAGATAGAAGAAGATAAGAACTGAATATAGAATATACAACTCTAGCCAAAGGCCAAGCTCTGGGACCTACGAAGTCATTCAGCACTGAGACGGAAATTGACAGTAAAAGGTTTGAAAGGTGTGACAGGAGGAAAACCTCGCAGCACTATGAATCAATTGTTAGGAGACGGTGGAAAGTAAGACGGAAGAAAGAGAATATGAGAGGAGGTACAGTAAAAGAAATGAAAGGGGTTTGCAGCCAGGAGCCGAAAGCCCACTGCAAAGAACCTCAAGTAATGCCTACAGTGCACCGCATGAGGCGCACTGACGGCGCTACCTCCTACGGGAAGTAGAAGATAAGCTTCGGGACTCAATATAACATTAAAACAGAACATTCCGTCTTCAGATAAGAGGAATCGTTTCTCAAAATGTAAACACACCATAAGTTCCTAAACACGTGCCATACGTTTAATTTCTTATAATTTGATTAATTCCTTTAAAAAAAACAACTATAAATGCGCCGGAGTTCCTTCGGCGCAATCGAGTTTCCTGTACAGCCGCTATAGCGTATAATCTAAGGCCACCAAAAATAGATCTGTCTTTCGGTGGTCTCGCTATTATGCTGTATGAGCCGCCGCCCATGAAGCTTTAACCACGGCCCGGTCGTGGGCTATCCTATATTGTTGCCAGAAACACAATTATGGGTAACTTTAACATTAAATAAAATAAAAACTACTGAGGCTAGAGGGCTGCAATTTGCTACGTTCCATGATTGGAGAGTGGATGATTAACATACCAATTTGCAGCGCCCTCTAGCCTCAGTAGTTTTTAAGATCTGAGGGCGGACAGACAAAGTGCGGACAGAATAATGTGCGGACGAACAGACAAAGCCGGCACAACAGTTTTCTTTTACAGAAAACTAAAAATGAGGAATTACGTCCTTAAAAAGTGAAAATACCACAGATCCAAAACACTTGTCACAGGTTTTATTTCCTATAACTTAACTGACAGCGCTTAATGAAAAAAAATCGTTAAAACGACAACCTACTTTTGGTTCTTGGTCACTTCCTGCAAAACGAAATTTCCTCTGCTGGAGATTCCTGCTTAGTGAAAATCCAGTCTCCCATTTTTCCCTACCCTTCAGATTCATTAGATCAAAGCCAATCAGTCTTTGGTGTGCGTTCAGCTATGCAAGCCACGAACGCAAAAGCGCGAGGAACTTTAATTAACTGGTGATGTTCGTGGTGGGACGTGATTTGCACTGTGCATAATGGGAGAGTGTTATTGAGAGACAATAGTGAACTATGGGTTGAGGGTGAGTTCTCAAGGCCTTGATATCAATAGTTCATGTTGTTCAACGCCATTACATATTTATCTATATTTATAAGATATATATCATAAACCTCAATTGTTGTAAATAAAGTCAACAACACAGGAAAACAAGAAACACTAAAGATATCTTGGAGCAAGAAAGAGCCAGGTCGTGCCTAATCAGATGTGACATTTGCATTCTAATGCCTCTGCTTATAACGCTCTTTGTGGCTTAATGTTTTAGAGAGAGAGAGAGAGAGAGAGAGAGAGAGAGAGAGAGAGAGAGAGAGAGAGAGAGAGAGAGAGAGAGAGTACAAGTAAATAAGAATGTATGCATTAATTTTTTGCATTTAATTCTGCATGCATTTTAGCTATACACAAATATATATATAATTTACTCTAATGTCCAGGCTATCAAAATAACTACCTTAATCCTTTCCTTAGTGGGGGACAGTTGACAATCCTTTCTAAGTAGCCTACAATATTTAGAATGCTTCACACGTCCCCTCTCAAGAAACAATGCTCCGAATTACGTGCCATTTCCTGACGGAAGAGACTATTAAAACAGTGGTTAACTTAATATCGGCACTATTAGAATAACGGGGAGTCTTATGACAGCACTTTTAGAACGCGTAAAAATTCCATGCGAAAAATTACGTCAGATTCTTTAGGATAATGGAACTTTATGGCAGGAAGTTGAGAATTTTTTTTTTTTGTCGAGGGTTGCTTGCTAAGAGGGAAAAATCATTATACTTATTTAAGGATAGCAAATTATTTCATTTATTTTTGTCATTATTATCACTGTTACCTTGATTAGCTAACATTCGTTTAGATTAACAGCTTACTGACTTGGCAAAGCAATCTTACACATATTTTTTGGGAAAGAATAACATTTTGGATGAAATAAAAAATAACTAAAAATACAATAACAAAATAAAAAATGTATGCCCATTAAAAAAAAAAAAAGCAATAAAAATGACCAATACTAAACCACAGCTGCAAAGTATTTCAAACAATAACTAAGTCACCAAATATTTATTATGGAATGAAATATAAAAATTCAGGCCAAAGGCCGTGCACTGGGACCTATGAGGTCATTCAGGGCTGAAAACGGAAATTAACAGTAAAAGGTTTTATTATAAGTGTAAAAGGAGGAAAGCATCGCAGCTGCACTATGCAACAAGTGTTATGAGGGGGTGGAAAGTAAGATGGAAGAAAGAATATAAACGGAAGTACAGTAAAAGGGATGAAAAGGATTGCAGCTAAGGACCGAAAGAACGCTGCGAAGGACATTAAGCAATGCCTACAGTGCACCGCGTGAGGAGCACTGACGGCACTACCCCCGTACGGGAATTATTTACGTATTTGCCACAAAAAACTAATTCAGCATTCAAAAAAATAGTACCAGTCAATTTCAATATTTTCGTACACTTCCCCTAACCAGGGCAGTAAAAGCAAAACATATAAATAGAAACACAATGTAACATTTACAATTTCATGCACTCCCAAGAAATATGCGCGTATGTAAATAGGCCCTCAAAGAGACTTCTACCATTTTTACATATTGCATTAAAAATAAATTTAATATTCATTATGGTCATTAATATATATATATATATATATATATATATATATATATATATATATATATATATATATATAGCTCTTGAACACTGTGATGTACTCTCTCTCTCTCTCTCTCTCTCTCTCTCTCTCTCTCTCTCTCTCTCTCTCTCTCTCTCTCTCTCTCTCTCTCTCTCTCTCTCAGTAATCATATAATCAAGTTCCCAAAACTCATTTCTCTTTCTCTATCTCTCTCTCTCTCAGTAATCATTATAGTCTAGTTCCAAAACTTTCTCTCTCTCTCTCTCTCTCTCTCTCTCTCTCTCTCTCTCTCTCTCTCTCTCTCTCTCTCTCAAAAAAAAAAAAAAAAAAAAAAAACTCGTCTGTCAAGCTTCCCCCTTCTCACAAAAATAACGCCCACTGTACCTAGCGTTTTA
>NC_089767.1:37572008-37579508 GCF_040412425.1 Macrobrachium rosenbergii
GAAATAATAATAATAATAATAATAATAATAATAATAATAATAATAATAATAATAATAATAATACAAGTTTTGTTAAACACAATGGCAGTTTCAACAGCATTTATTTTATATAGTAAACGTTCAATTTGTCTTATCAATTGTGCTGGAATGTTTGCGAGCAATTGACCAATATTCATTTCCGGTGGTATAGCGATGCGTAGGAGGTAGCTCTCGTGGGGGGGCAAACTGATAAGACGAATTGAACGTTTACTATAAAACATAAATGCTGTTGAAACTGCCATTCTATTTAACAAAACCTGTATAAAAGCAGGTCTTTTTCCTAATTTTACAAATAATAATAATAATAATAATAATAATAATAATAATAATAAAGAACGGTAAGTCTATAAAACAAAAACAAAACAAAAAAGCAAACAAAAGAATCAACATGAAAAAAACAAAAATTACTTCAAGCGAAACGTCCTGTTCCTCTCACCCTGAAAGAAAGAAAAAAACAAAAAGGTGATCTCTTTAGGAAAGAATTCCTGAATATGGTAATCGGATCGGAATCGCCTTCCTGACTGAATTAAATACGCCCCGGAGACGTCGAGGCTTCTCCTCGAGATATATTCAGATATATTCGTATGGTGGGATGACATATGAATGAGTTCTGGGAAAGTTTCGAGCAATTTCTTCTCGATTGAAACCAGGAGTTATATTTCATTTTCTTTGGAGATAAATGGTTTACGAATGCCGATATTCTATGCGTGGATCGGTTGTCTCCTCTTGTTTTTTAGTTATCTATTTATTTATTTATTTATTTATTTATTTATTTATTTATTTATTTATTTATTTATTTATTTATTTATTTTCCTTTTGCAGCAAAAGTACTCTAGATGGAAAATATTTTTTTTTTTTGGTTTTGGGAGAAGAGGAAGCCATAAGGAATATTGCTCCATTAATGGTTGGTGAGCAAAATAAAACACACACACACACACACTCTAATCCATTTGGTTCGCTACATGCTTCCTCTGCGGCTCGTAGGAAAATAAGCAACAAATGAAAAATGTCTAATTTCGCATTAGAATTTCCCTTATTATTTTGTACTACTCAACCGACGAAATGATAAAGAGAGAGACTCTCACACTTTGTTTCCGTCACGGAATGAAAAGCAAACGGGATTACTGAGAGGAACGGGTTCCTTGCTCCTTATCTCGTTAAGCCAATCCATATTCAAATGTTTCTACCGCCTCCCATTGTTCTACCGTATCCTATATACCCTTATCAGAGCCTTTGTTCCCTACTCTCATATCCAAACCTCCTCTTCCAGTCAATGACGTTTTCTCATCGGCACTAGCGGATCTTGGGGGGGGGCACCTGGGCACGGCCCCCCCAATGAAAAATAATGATAAAATAATATTGTAGATTTAGACAATAATAACATAAATAAATATAAAACGAAAAAAAATTAAAAATCGATTAAAGAAATATATATATATATATATATATATATATATATATATATATATATATATATATATATATATATATATATATATATATAATGCGAAAATTGGTGGCCCCCTTGGAAATTTTTCAGGATCCGCTAGTGCTCACCGGCATTATATAACTTCAACTGCGAGCTAAATTAATTATACTCCTCTTTGCTTAGCCCTTTGAGCATTACGAAGGCGGTCTCCCGCAATTATTACTTGAGGGCGTAATTATTTTTTAAGTACAGAACGAGTCCTTTAGAGTTTTGCGATACACTAGCAAATCATTCCAGATTTCGCTACTTTTCTGCAAGGGTTACTGAAGAATTGTCCCGTTTTGTAGTGACATGTAAGTCTCTGAAGTTAAAAATACAATTTACATCTGACATGTTCATTATTAAAATTCATTTCTCTTAATCAAGGATAACCTTATGCCTCAGACTAACGCAGTAAAGATAGAAGTTTTGGTATTTTATTTATTTTCTCCTAAGGAAATTCACAGTAGGAGCGGATCCCTTGAAATCAACACTAGCAAGGTACATCAAAAGATTTTCCTTGGATAATTGTGAAGGATATTAACAGGGAATAAAAAAAAAAAGTTTAAAAGAAGTGAATTATCACTAACATTTGTCCATTTGTTTACGAGCAAGCTTTAATTCAATGCCTTTTGCCTATGGGATTAACATTAGTCAACTAGAATAACATGCTTCTAATTATATTACTCTCAATACATTTTCTTAGCAACAACATCTATGAAAATCAACAACAACAAATAAAAAACCTTAAAAAGCCACTTCAGTTTTTCATCGCCCCGGATTGAAGATTTATGGCAAATTTTACATAAGCGCCTTACCAAAAAGTTGGAAATGCATAATGCATAAAATATGAAGGGGGTCCAGGAAAGATGATTAAGGGCCAAATATATATCACAGTCACAGTGAAACACTGCTGATCGTTTTCGGGAGGAAATGAATGGGACCCAAATGGAGTTCGGGACACCCCGTCCAAAATCTTAAAAAAAAAAAAAAAAATATATATATATATATATATATATATATATATATATATATATATATATATATATATATATATATATATATATATAAAGAGGAAGTAAACATATGCTCTCTTGAAAAAAAAAATAGTACAGGTGAAAGTAATCAGATGCTATCCTGAACAAAAAATCTTGTATAGCGAAAGTTAAAAGATGCTTTCTTGAACAAAAAAAAAAAAGTTGTAACACGAAAGTGAACAGGTGCTTCTTTAACAAAAAAAATCTTGTAACGCGTAAGTTAACAGATGCTTTCTTAAACAACAAAAAATTGTAACACGAAAGTGAACAGATGCTTTCTTGAACATAAAAAATTGTAACACGAAAGTGAACAGGTTTTCTTTAACAAAAGAAATTGTAACACGAAAGTGAACAGGTTTCTTGAACAAAAAAATTGTAACACGAAAGTGAACAGATGGTTTCTTGAACAAAAATATTGAACAGAACGTGAACAGATGGTTTCTTGAACAAAAAAATTGTAACAAAAGTGAACAGATGGTTTCTTGAACAAAAAATATTGTAACACGAACGTGAACAGATGGTTTCTTGAACAAAAAAATTGAACACGAAAGTGAACAGATGGTTTCTTGAACAAAAATATTGTAACAAACGTGAACAGATGGTTTCTTGAACAAAAAAATTGTAACACGAAAGTGAACAGATGGTTTCTTGAACAAAAATATTGTAACAAACGTGAACAGATGGTTTCTTGAACAAAAAAAATTGTAACACGAAAGTGAACAGATGGTTTCTTGAACAAAAAATATTGTAACACGAACGTGAACAGATGGTTTCTTGAACAAAAAAAATTGTAACACGAAAGTGAACAGATGGTTTCTTGAACAAAAAATATTGTAACACGAACGTGAACAGATGGTTTCTTGAACAAAAAAAATTGTAACACGAAAGTGAACAGATGGTTTCTTGAACAAAAATATTGTAACACGAAAGTGAACAGATGGTTTCTTGAACAAAAAAATTGTAACACGAAAGTGAACAGATGGTTTCTTGAACAAAAAATATTGTAACACGAACGTGAACAGATGGTTTCTTGAACAAAAAAATTGTAACACGAAAGTGAACAGATGGTTTCTTGAACAAAAAATATTGTAACACGAAAGTGAACAGATGGTTTCTTGAACAAAAAATCTTGTAACACGAAAGTGAACAGATGGTTTCTTGAACAAAAAATATTGTAACACGAAAGTGAACAGATGGTTTCTTGAACAAAAATCTTGTAACACGAAAGTGAACAGATGGTTTCTTGAACAAAAATATTGTAACAAAGTGAACAGATGCTTTCTTAAAACAAAAAATATTGTAACACGAAAGTGAACAGATGGTTTCTTGAACAAAAAATATTGTAACACGAAAGTGAACAGATGGTTTCTTGAACAAAAAATATTGTAACACGAAAGTGAACAGATGGTTTCTTGAACAAAAAATATTGTAACACGAAAGTGAACAGATGGTTTCTTGAACAAAAAATATTGTAACACGAAAGTGAACAGATGGTTTCTTGAACAAAAAATATTGTAACACGAAAGTGAACAGATGGTTTCTTGAACAAAAAATATTGTAAAACGAAAGTAACAGATGCTTTCTTTAAAAAAAGTGTTAAGAAGAAAGTAAACCAATGCTTTCATATAAAAGAACATGTAAAGTAAGTCACAGATACTGACATCAACAGAGGTAAAGTTGTAGGTAAAAAGAAAATAGATATTTTTACATAAAAGTACATATAAAGTAGGCCGCAGATACTTACATCAACAGAGGCAAAGTTCTGACAGACACTGACATAATTTACCTTAGAAATAATAGTACACAGCTGGATACCACAGTAAAAAAAGAGTAACGTGTGAAGCCAGGGATAACCTGGACAAGGTTAATGAACAGGAGGTTGATGGTGATGAGTGTCAAGGCTTAACAGATATTGCCCAAGAAGAGACATCTGGCGGGAGTATAATAAAGGTCGTCCTAAGCATTATATCCATAAGAATGATGACAAAAGGTCACAGAATGGTCAAAGTTCCCAGGAATGTCCTTACAGGCTAAAATGTACGGAGCGAATTTAAAATCCATTTGTTTATTTAATTATAAATAAGCGTTAGCTTTTTGTGCTAACTCAAAGACAACAAACCCATCAATGCAGGAAGGAAGATGCAATTTAAAATGACCACTTAAATTCAAACATCACACACACACACACAAACACACACACACACACACACGCCACACTCATCAGATAAATAATCTGAAAGCGAAGCACATAAATAACAGAAGAGATTAAGAGCTATTGGAAAATAAAAAAAAAAAAAAAAAGGCCTTTACCGCAAGAGAATTTCTGGACGAAAGAAATTCTGTATCAGAAAACCTTTCTTCTTTTAATGCCTATAAATCACAACCACCTTTCACATAATGTCCTACCGCAGCCAATATTTATAACCCAATACTATAGCTGTTGCATGCTTAAGCAATATAATTCAACACCATCCGGAATCTTCAGAGGCAAGATTTGGAATCAAGAAATAAACTTAATTTGCTTTCAAATATTACGAAATGGACATTTTCTGACAAAGCTCCGAATCGCACGAGAGAGAGAGAGAGAGAGAGAGAGAGAGAGAGAGAGAGAGAGAGAGAGAGAGAGAGAGAGCAGAGCTTTCAACAAATAGTTTTTCGTTATAATGGAAAAAGTGATACACAGCTTCATAAAATCAAAATTTATAGAGAGAGAGAGAGAGAGAGAGAGAGAGAGAGAGAGAGAGAGAGAGAGAGAGAGAGAGAGAGAGAGAGCAAAACTTAAAAAATAGTTTTCGTTATAATGGAAAAGGTGATACGCAGCTTCATAAAATCAATATTTAAAGAGAGAGAGAGAGAGAGAGAGAGAGAGAGAGAGAGAGAGAGAGAGAGAGAGAGAGAGAGAGAGAGCCTTTGCTCTCGTTTCTCATCCAAATCGGAAATTCTCTTTGAAGAAAAAGACTGCTGGACAACCATTCTAATATAGTCTCTGTGCTGCCATCGTGAACTCGATTAAAATGATATTTTGGGGGTAAAAACCAGGTCTAATTCTATGCCGAGTTAGGTCTAAATTGGGTCTAATTCTATACTAAGTTAGATGTAGGTCTAGACTAAGTCTAGATCTAGACTAAGCTAAGGTCTGATTCTTGAGGAAATTAGGTCTAATTCTAGACTGAGTTAGATGTAGGTCTAGACTAAGTTAAGTCTAAGTCTAGACTAAGTGAAATCTAGGTCTAGACTAAGCTAGGTCTAATTCTTGAGGAAATTAGGTCTAATTCTAGTCTAAAGTTAGGTCTAATTCTAGACTAAGTTGGACGTAGATCTGCACTAGTTAAAGTCTAGGTCTAGACTAAATTAGGTCTAATTCTTGAGGAAATTAGGTCTAATCCTAGACTAAAGTTAGGTCTAATTCTCGACAAAGGTACGCCTAATTCTAGACCAAGAAAGATCCAGTTCTAGACTAAGTTAGGTCTAATTTAGACGTATATAGTTCTAATATTAGACTACGTTGCGACGCAACATGGAGACACTGGTGTCAGATATAGGAAGCAAGGAGAATGAAACCGATTTGTATTCGTGTTACCTGAGGGTTTCAACTTTCATTATGAGCACAAACCCAAAAGAGGTCAGATGTTTACTATTATAATCAAGACTATGACGTACAACCATTTTTAGACTGCCTGGATGGACGCTGTTGTTTTTCGTTGTTTTCCTTTTATTACGTCTCTGGAATTCTTTCAACAACACCGATTCCCGATTCCCATTAATTTCCACGCTCTAGGGCGGAGGGGGAGGGGCATCTATAAATTATATTGGGTCCAGGACCAATATATTTCTTCCTCCTCTTGGCCTTTTCCGAGGGAGAATGTGGTAGAAAGGGCATTAGGCTTACTCTCCAGTGGGCTATTGTACAAAAACTACCCCTATGATGACAGGTTAAAATTTATAATGAGCATTAACGATACACAAAGGGCTAGGACAGATATTATGGTTGTGTGGCAGTAAGGAAACTGAATAAAAGTTTTGTAAAGGAACAAAGAAACAATACGAAAAGTGGAAGTAGCAAACAGGAACAACCAAACGCTTTTTCGGTAATAAAAAAAAAATTAAATTAACTAAGTTTCCCTTGATGAGCGCTCGATTAAACTCAGTTTAACTCCACACTTGAAACTCCGAAGCAACGTCGACTCAGTGACTAATGAAAAGGTGTCATTTAACTGATCAAAATTCAGGGCGCGTAGACCCACCCCTCCTTCTTCCGGCCATTCCACGGGTCGTTTCGGTGGCTTCCGAATCATTTTAGAGATCAACTAGCGGAGATCCTACGGAGGAAAAGGACTTGTTCTCTGTCAAGTGGTTCCTCAGATATCAATACAGGACTTGTTCTCTGTCAAGTGGTTCCTTAGAGGGCTGCAATTCGGTATGTTTGATGATTGGAGGGTGGATGAGCAACATGCCAATTTGCAGCCCTCTAGCCTCAGTAGTTTTTAAGATCTGAGGGCGGACAGAAAAAGTGCGGACGGACAGACAAAGCCGGCACAATATATAGTTTTCTTTTCAGAAAACTAAAAATGGAGACGCAGAGAGGAGACTACTTTGATGCTCAAATTTAATTAAGGATGATTTCTAACATATTTTAAGTACGCAACTGGAAAGAAAAAATACAGAGAAAGGAGCTAAAAGGCGGACAGGAACGGACTACCAACAAATGAAAACGCCATAGGCCTACTGGGAAACGTTCATAAAAAAAATGTATTCATGAAAGTTAGTTTATCCCCGAAACTTTTCCCTCGCCACACCACAAATCCCAAGCCCCATACAAAACAACACAAACATCACTATTTCCACCCAGCAACTCCATTTCATGTTCACCTGTACACTCCAGCATTCACATGAAGCCTGTGGCCCAGAATTACCCGTAGCAACAAAAACCCTACTTAACTCCACAAATGGGACACC
>NC_089767.1:37584508-37599508 GCF_040412425.1 Macrobrachium rosenbergii
AAATCATAAAATAAAATAATAACTGCACTTTCACGTAGAAGCATCGCGAGCAGAACAAGCGATTAGTATTATCCAAATCGAGCAGCTGAATTAAATCCTATTTACATTTATCCAGATTAAATACATTACAAAATACGTGTCTGTCAGAAGCCTGTAATTCGGAGGAATGGTGCACGGTGAAAAGGGGGTTCAGTCTGCTGCTGATCAGGCTTCTGTAAAGGTGTACACAGCACCTAATGCTGTGGAAATTTTATGCACAGTGTTTCATCCAAGATTCAGCAGATAAGGTGCTAATGGGCCAGTGGCCTTTCACTTGATTTTTTCAGGTGCACTACACACGGGTGTGTGTGTGTGTGTGTGTGTGTGTGTGTGTGTGTGTGTGTGTGTGTGTGTATATATATATATATATATATATATATATATATATATATATATATATATATATATATATATATATATATATATATATATATATATATATATATATATATATATATATATATATACCACACACACATATGTGTGTAGTGTGTACATATGTATGTATGCATATAAATATATATATATATATATATATATATATATATATATATATATATATATATATATATATATATATATATATATATATATATATATATATATACCACACACATATGTGTGTGTAGTGTGTACGTATGTATGTATGCATATAAATATAAATATATAATATATATGTTTGTGTACCAAGGAAGTTTACTAAACATCTTAACATTGCGATCCCTTAAACACTTACTGAAGACGAAAGTAGTTTAATCTCCAGTGGCTATATAGGAAGAACGAAAGAAGGAGTACCTTACCACTTCCTTTTTCCTTCATTCCATAAAGCCTCTAATGAGTTACGGCCCGCTCCTCAGTGGGGGTTTTACTTCGAGGATGGGGAATCCAGACGTATGGGTTATTGTAAGGTATGGGGAACCAGGCATGGAATTAAAGTGCCTTAATCCGTGCGTAAGTGGAGAGAGAGAGAGAGAGAGAGAGAGAGAAGTATCCATTCTACTTTCGCTCTATTCATTACGGCTACGGCTTAAAGGGAACTGACCTTACCCACGTCCCAAATCGAGTGGTCCAGCACCATTACGGGAGTGAATTTGTGTGTGAAGAATGTTCACGGTGAGTTAGTACTTCAGGAAGTAGAGTTACTGTGGATACGTGACGCGTACGTTACTTGTTTGTATAATTATTTATTTATTTTTCACATAAGTATTCGATTTATATAATTATTTATTTATGTATTTATTTGTATAATAATTTATTTATAGTTACTTATATATAGTTATTTATATAGTTATATATATACATTATTTATAAACATACTATATATATATAGCTGTATAAATAATTATATATAAAGTTACACAATATAGTTATATAACTATTTATATAGTTATTTATATAGCTAGATATAACCATATATAACTATATATACATAGTTATATATATATATATATATATATATATATATATATATATATATATATATATATATATATATATATATATATATATATATATATATATATATATAGTTACATATATGTATGTATAATATATATGTATAGTTACATATAGTAATATAAATAGCTATATATAACTATACATAGCTATTTGCATGTAGTTATTTTTTCATATATAATTATTTATCTAAATTATAAAATGATTTATCAATGTAATAATTTATTTACTCACATAATCATTCGTGATTGGAACTTGCCGCGGGACGCGATTTACTTCAAAACATGCACATGTTCACACGCATCCGACCTTTATGTTCACAAAATAAAGTTCCATTTTTCTGTGAGCTAATGATCTAACATGAAATATCTTCACCAAAATAAATACAAAATAGGGCGCCCTTTACCTACGAGGAAAGGTTAATTCATATTTTCATTAACCAGTACCTAGGGAGAGAGCTTGGACATAATTAATATCGACTATTTGAGAGGTATTTCTTAACCTGGTATGAGATATAAGCAAAACGTAACAATATGGATGAAAATTGGAAAAAGCGATTAGCAGCTTCGTAAAATCAGAATTCTGAGAGAGAGAGAGAGAGAGAGAGAGAGAGAGAGAGAGAGAGAGAGAGAGAGAGAGAGAGAGAGAGAGAGAGTAACAATATGGATGAAAATTGGAAAAAGCGATAACCAGCTTCTGTAAAATCAGAATTCAGAGAGAGAGAGAGAGAGAGAGAGAGAGAGAGAGAGAGAGAGAGAGAGAGCGTAATAATATGGATGAAAATTGGAAAAAGCGATAAGCAGCTTCGTAAAATCAGAATTCTCAGAGAGAGAGAGAGAGAGAGAGAGAGAGAGAGAGAGAGAGAGAGAGAGAGAGAGAGAGAGAGAGAAAGGGATCTTTCTTCAAATAATCTTCCCTTTATTTATGGAACCAAACTAAGCAGTTGGAGAGAGAGAGAGAGAGAGAGAGAGAGAGAGAGAGAGAGAGAGAGAGAGAGGGAACGGGGCTCTTTCTTCAGATAATTTTCCCTTTTTATGGAACCAAACTAAGAAGTTGGAGAGAGAGAGAGAGAGAGAGAGAGAGAGAGAGAGAGAGAGAGAGAGAGAGAGAGAAGCAAAACTTTCTAAAAATAGTTTTTCGTTACAATGAAAATTAGCTCAGTTTTACACGGCGTAGCAACACGCAAGGGAAAATGTTTTTAAGGTTTTATTCACATTGTAATCTTTTCACGGTTTTAATTCAGTGCTCAAATTGCATAATGTTGACGGAAAAAAAGTCACGGGATGCAACAAGAGTAAAATAAGGCAAAATTATGAAGGGCACAGATATAGTCTCAATATAACCATAGTCAGATTAACTAGTAAACGGGATATTGTGAATGAATGATATGAATTGCGAAACACAGAAAAGAGTGAAGTAGCATGATGTTTAGCAAGATTCTCTCTCTCTCTCTCTCTCTCTCTCTCTCTCTCTCTCTCTCTCTCTCTCTCCAACGGCTTAGTTTGGTTCCATAAAAAAGGGAAAATTATTTGAAGAAAGATCCCCGTTCTCTCTCTCTCTCTCTCTCTCTCTCTCTCTCTCTCTCTCTCTCTCTCTCTCTCTCTCTCTCTCTCTCTTTCTATACCTGGTTAGTTCAGCTCCACAGAACAAGGGAAAAGCAATCTGAAATTCTAAAGAATCTTATCAACTACATTCTTAAATCAGACGCAGAGGAAGAAAACGCTGTACCAAGTGACGTATGCAAATGAAGCTATGAAATTTATGAATCAAAAGGTGTTTCTGACATTTATATGAAACAATGTCTTGACCTCTTACAAATGGTATTCCCTCTAGTAAACAGTTAGGCTGGCTCGAAATCGGGGCCCAATGATAAAGTGCAGAAGTGGAGACACTGTAAGAACTTGCATCCACACAAATATAAACTATTTCTCTCTCTCTCTCTCTCTCTCTCTCTCTCTCTCTCTCTCTCTCTCTCTCTCTCTCTTCATTTAAAAGACATCAGAAATTCACCATACAGATGAATCTTTCTAGCAGGCATACGATTCTTCAACGGGATGTTTGCTTTCGTAAAATTTCATCTAAAAACGATTTTGTGTATTTTTTTAGTTGGATACATGAAGACAAATCTTGTCTGTCAACTCATAATTCATCTAAATAAACATTATGAAGACTCTACACGTCTTCAGGATTACTATTTATCTCCCATCCGCTTTTCATTCCAAAAACCGATTCCTAAAATATGACATTTTATCCTCAAAGGAGAGAACAGTCGATCTTCCTGAAAGTACTTTTTTGTTCCTATTTTTCCTGCAGCTCTCTCTCTCTCTCTCTCTCTCTCTTCCCATTCATCTAAAGCCTCAAAGTTGTATCTTTATTCAAGGCACCTTTCTATACGAAATCGATATCTCTCTCTCTCTCTCTCTCTCTCTCTCTCTCTCTCTCTCTCTCTCTCTCTCTCAGGATATTTGGAGATCACTGGCTTTTTATTTATGGTCTGCCTCTCTCTCTCTCTCTCTCTCTCTCTCTCTCTCTCTCTCTCTCTCTCTCTCTCTCAGGATATTTGGAGATCACTGGCTTTTTATTTATGGTCTCTCTCTCTCTCTCTCTCTCTCTCTCTCTCTCTCTCTCTCTCTCTCTCTCTCTCTCTCTCTCTCTCTCTCTCTCTCTCTCTCTCTCTCTCTCTCTCACCATTTTACTCAATTCTACTCCTGTTCACTAATACTATTCAACATATTTACTACCAAACTAAGGTTAACACTAACAATCACAACACAATCAAGACCTGCTATCCAGACATTGCAAATCTTTACCTGAACGGTTACCAAAGCTAGCCAAGTGATCTCCTTCAATACATTTTCATTCACAAACGGCAGGAGGTCTTCGTTTTCTTTAAATTCATATCAGCGACAATAACAATTCATAAGCCTATAAAAAAAACCTAGACAGAAAAATAATCCAATTAACTGTTCCCTGGAATATGATTTGCTAAATCTTAAAAAAAAAATCGAAAAATCCGCTCATCAGCGGTTATGTAATTTCGCTAATCCACAGTTTCAGACTAAAAAAAAATATGAAGCTTCGTGGCAACGTAACTGACTCTCTCTCTCTCTCTCTCTCTCTCTCTCTCTCTCTCTCTCTCTCTCTCCCCTAAATGCGTCTTAGAAGTCCAAAGGAACCAGTTTTGTTTTTTGAGGATCACAGAATCGTCAGCGATTTTTAATGAGTTATTGCTTCATTTGCATATTTTATGGGGAACAAAGGCCGTATATCATTCGATGATATAATTAAGATGGAATAAAACCAAGCTTCTCCGGGTTTTACGACACACACACAGAGAGAGAGAGAGAGAGAGAGAGAGAGAGAGAGAGAGAGAGAGAGAGAGAGAGAGAGAGAGAGAGATTTAACAGTTTTCCTAGTCTTTTCTGGAGTGAAAAAAAAAATCTTTCCTATTCGGAGTCTTATATTACATAACATTATCGTAAATCATGTGTATATATTATACATTGTTTATCAACTTTTTCTTTCGTCCACATACCAACTGAGTTATGGCAAAAGTGTTAGCCAAAAAGACTGAATTAGACGAATTCATGCCAGACAAAATTACCTAATCCTAAAAAAGTAAAGGAAAAGGAGAGAAATGAATCTGCGTCAGCTATTTAAAAAACAAAAACAAAAAAACTTAGGAAATGTAGAAAGAAAAAAACGAACGACTGAGATTTATGCGATTAGTTCTCCATTCCTGTCAGGGGGTGAAATACAGTCCAATTTGCAAGTTTCTTTTTATCAGAAGATAAAACTAAAACGAATCGAAACATTAGAATGAGATACTAAGGAAAATAATAAAGTATATTTTTCGAAACGTTACGAAAGAAAAAAAGTAGACTTGTTTCCGCGAATAACAAAATGCTTCAAGGTGAGAACCTGGTTATGAAACGTTTCATAAAAAAACGTAAGAAATATAGAGATTGTCGATATAGAAATGCCCAAAAGTGAAGCTATTATACCTCCCCTTGTGCGTTGCCTAAATTATCTAGCCTTCTTAAGAGGCAGGCCTTTTTTTTTTTTTTTTTTTTTTACGAAGGGAAGTTCATGAGTGCATTAAATCGTTTTCTTGCATTGATGGGGTTTGATCTGGGAGCCAATCGAGACTCGATCTCTTTTCTAAACAAAACTCAGGATTCCAGACCCAGAAAATAATTTTTTTAAAATTTCAGATTATACAGACAATGTCTTAGTTCCTACACAACACTGATACTTTTTCGAAATGAGGTTTTTTTTTAATCCCATCTGTCTAATATCAGGTAAGAATATACCATCGTTGTAAAGTAAGGGCCAGAAATTTAACGCGTGGACAAACCCACGCAACTACTTTAATAATAATAATAATAATAATAATAATAATAATAATAATAATAATAATAATAATAATAATCTGACTGTCACTTCCCTGCCTTGCGGGTCCAGCGACAATACATAATCTCAGAAAAGGCTATACATCAGACCGTAACGGATATCATGTAAAGGTTCCAAGCACTTTCTGTACTTATCTAAGAATAGATTACCACTTTACGAAACCATAAACCGACTTAAATGACCCTAAATTCAATCAATTACGCACGCGAACTTCTTTGCATTTACGATACAGCGACATCATACGATCTCAGAAATGGTTAAGCAATTAAACTGTTATGGGCATCATTCAAAGGTTCCAGGAAATTTTTCGTACACATCTAAGAATAAAACAGCACTTTCTGATACAAGAACCCCACTTAAACGACCCAAAATTCGACCAAATGACCCTATAAAAGAAGCAGCACTTTTACGAAATAAGAACCCACTTTAACTGACCCTATATTCAATAAAGTATCCACGCGAACATCCCAATGTAAATTCCCACATTCTTTTTACCCTCACACGACTGAAACCAAGACGGGCAAAAACGCACAACCAATTACAAGACTTCCTGCTCCGGCCCTCTGCCTTTCTAGTTCGTTAAACTCCACCAGCCACCCTACAGTCTGCCAGTCTTTGTACATCCGTTTTCCAGAGTGCTATCCTGTCTTTTCCAGAGTGCTATCCTGTCCTATCCTTGACGGATGAAACTCGTTTTCTTCCCCTATCTGTCCTGGTGGTCTAAATTTTGGAATCGTTGCGTTTAACAACAGGAAGAATGTGGATGCTCAGGTTAAAATCATTCAGGATGAGTGGTTTAATGACAGATGGTTTAGTTATTTTTTTTATCAGTCTGACAGATGCATGTCTAACAAGATTTCAAGTCCTGAAGAGGTCAACTGTCTAAATACTTGAATTTGAGTACCAAGTAAAATGAATTAAGATTTTATATATATATATATATATATATATATATATATATATATATATATATATATATATATAAATAATATTTAAACATATAAAACATATTTTAAATATATTTATACAAACATATATGTATATATACACACAATATATACATATATATGTGTGTGTGTATGTAACCCAGAGAATAGGAGAGAATAAAAGACAGAATTGGTTACCGGAAATCAGAAAGCAAAAGACTTGATGGAGCAAAGACAGAGTGAAAACGAAATAGTACAATTCATTCTCTCTCTCTCTCTCTCTCTCTCTCTCTCTCTCTCTCTCTCTCTCTCTCTCTCTCTCTCTCTCTCTCTCTTTACGGAACAGAATCATTCTCCTTCTTTCGAAATATCCTCTTCAGCGCCATTAACCTCCGGATTTATCCTCCTAAAATGAAATTCATAAAAGGCACAAAATATATGGCGCTATTTTGTTAGGCCTAGCGGGTATCATAGGTTCTTAAAGAAGGCGGACTTATCCGTTACACTTTACATCTTACATTCATCTTCCAACCGTAGGCCTATTTTTCCCCTCTCACGCTCAGTCAAAAAAAAACTTTATTTGATATAGATTAAATCGCAGTACTAGTCCAGCTATACTTTATGGTAGATTCGTAGTAATCACAACATGCGCCTATATTTTCTCATAAAGAGGTGAAACAAGGTCAAACCAGGTAAGTATAAATAGAGTTAATTAACGATTATGATTGGAAGTTTAATTATTACGACTATTGCAATATCGATCAATACTGCTCATGTCTTTAAAAATTTACAGGTTCAGTTTTTTCTGAGGGGATTATATATGTTGCATTTACATATAATTATCTAAAAACGCCAACGAAAAGATATAAACAGATTTTGCAAAGAAATTCACCCTTCGTTCTCTCCTTAATGCAGCTTTCTTTCACACTGCACTCATTTTACAACAAATAATTAGTATCTCATAAGTACTCGTATGTACCACCTTGAGCTTCATACGACTAAAAGGTTGGCAAATATACTGTACTTTCAACACTAGACACTTCCTCAAGAAGCCCGAAGCAGACCTGACTCATATTTAATTCCCTTCCCCAATATTTGAGGGTCTGGAGTCTAATCTGCCCTCTGTTCAAGACCATTTACCCTACAAACTCCCCAAAATTTTTCTCCTTACTGGAAGTTCTACTTCCAAAAAACTTTATCAAATATTTCACTATAACTTTCAGTGTGAACGTGTTTTTCCAGGAAGCAAAATAAAAATAAATCCTTGAAAAATTGTTTCTGCCAAAAAAAAAATTGCTCAATGCCAGAATAAATGACCTTGGTCAAAATATTCTGACCAAAGTCCCCAAATTGGAGATGGATATTTTTGCATTTGATGCTGACACTAATCCAAATAGGCAAAAACTGTAGCAGACACAACAAATTCGTAAATGCAAGAAAACATCCTGAATATGGTGATGTAATGATAGGAGTGGTACTAACGGCAGAATTTCCATCTAAAATTCTGGTCTTCTTACCCAGTACTTAAGCATCCGATAGTCTCAAACGTCTAAATCCTTTTCTGACGTTCACTTACTGCATAAATCTTGAGTTTTCTCACCCACTAATTAGTTACTAGACAGTTTCAAATATTCTAAATCTTCTTCTGACATTTAATTACAGTAACCCATAAATAACCGACTATTTATCAAAAAATTTTTTTAACTAACCTATATCCCGTAACATAAATGTTTTCTCCCAATACCTCCCTGTTTCCATAGGGCAATCCACGTCCCTCCATAAACATCACCGGGGAATTAAGGTTACCCAGGCTTGTGGGGGAAGGGAGGTTGCCTACTATAATTAAACACACGTCGAAGCTTCCTATTTACAATTCTCACTTAATTCTAAAAGGATAAACAAACATTCGGGGGAACAGAGAACGGGAAAGCAATTGAATTTGGGCGGTAGGAAATCGACATAATTTAATTAACGCGGGTTTCCACCGTTTACCTTCTTCATTTGGAATTATCTTGGGAGAGAAACGCAGAAAATGGAAGGAAAGTAGCCGAGTAGATTTCTCTGATCGAATGAATGAGGAAATTAATGTTCGGGATGAAAGTTTATTTGATTATCCTTCGTCAAAAACGATAACAACATCGACGTCTTTGTAGAACACAATCAACCAGATTGTATAAGACCCTGGACAGAAAAATCCGTTAAGAAAAAGAGTACTGTTTTGAATCTGTCAGGACAAGTCTCCTAGCGTCAGCGACAAGTACTAAACTGAGACAGCCAGCCAGAACATTGCAGCCTGCTACCGATATTTTGTACCCAGAAGTCATTACAGCCTGGGGTTATAATTTCGTGTGGCGTTCCTAATTTCGTGAGGCCGCTTTCGTAACGCTAATGGCAAAGCCTAAAAGGGAACCATTCCGTGAATGGAAATACAACAGGTCTCTCCAGGCGGATTCAAGCGACTGCATCGGTGAATATTTAATCTTTTAATTCGCAACTGAAGTTACGCAACGGTCACGGAAAATCATAGTGAGTAGGGCAGCAGTTTTTGGAGGAGGAGGTGAAGGAAAAGGAACAGGAGGAGAAGGAAGAGTAAGAAGGAGGCAGAGGAAGAAGAGGAGGAAGAACATGTGATGAAGGACGCTCATGAAATAAGATTAGACGAGAGAGAAAGGTGCGTAGCTTTGAAAAGGAGTCTGAGTTTGAAAGATGGAGAGCAAGGTCCTCTACTTCTTGTTAAGAAAACAATGACTGTTGGTTTTTCCGTCCGTCCATGTTGAGAGAGAGAGAGAGAGAGAGAGAGAGAGAGAGAGAGAGAGAGTCAAACAACTGTCTTAGCCTCCGTCCCTCTCATGATTACTAATCATTAATGCAACAATGTTCTTCGACCTCCGAGCCCAAGGGGCCTTCTCTACCCTCTTTATGAAAAACATCAAAAATGCACCATCCAAATGTAGGCCTCCTCAGCAACCCCACGGTGAGGAAAGGTCCCCTCCATAAATGCAGTAAAACGTAGTACATCACCTACCATTGAATTGTCATACCCTTTCTCTTTGGATAATGAAAGCTATTTCAAAAGGAGTCCTTCTTTGTCAAAACTCAAATATACCTGGCTGGACTTCTGAAGCCTCTCAACTTCTCCATACCTTCATTAGGTCATGCATTTAATCTCAATTACATTACCATATCCTTAAATCAATTCAGAAAGCAATCATTTTTAGTTTCTCATCCCAAAGGACTCTACCTTTACCGAAGCATCCTTCCTAAACGACTACGGTATCTGTCTCTATAAATGATTCGGAAATCAGTGGGATATCTTCATGTCTATTCTTCCTCTGAGGGGGTTTTCAATAATCAACATCATTCAAAATATTTACTATAACAACAATAACAATAACTATTTATAAAACAAGAAGAGATGTTCTCCTTGCTGTCTAATTCTTGGCTTAGCTACCTATGGGTAAATACTATTCTCCTGTTCACATATCTTCTACAGTGGAGTTTCTCCTAGTTCCATCGTTTGAACTCGTTTCATTGGGAAAAAACTTCCAAACCTCATTGTGATATGAATAATAAATATACTGTGTGTGTGTATGTATGTATATATATATATATATATATATATATATATATATATATATATATATATATATATATATATAATATATATATATATACATATATATACATATATATATATATATATATATATATATATACATATATATATATATATTACGTATGAACACAGGAACAAACTATTTTAATAGCAGATAAATACCGCCTAATGCACGTGAAAATTTAAATAAAAACTTACAATCTCTGATAGTGGCAACAATATTAATACATAATCGTTTAGAGTTGTTACGACGCAACGGAAATACGATTCCTGCTGAAATAAAATCAAATTCTCCTTCTTCTTCTTCTTCTTCTTCTTCTTCTTCTTCTTCTTCTTCTTCTTCTTCTTCTTCTTCTTCCCACCACCAACCCTCCTCACCTTTTGCTCCCAACACCAACTCAACTATCTCTTTCCCTGCAACACTCCATCTACAACAGGTGTGTCCTTGAGAAGAAAGATTTACACGCTTCTGAGCATGTGAGAAATCCAGGTTTCTCCGCGGATTCAGAGTGAGATTTCAGACGGTTTATATAAGCACTCTACGTCCGCGTGAGGAGGTCAGCCGAGCGTGAATTCCTAATGCCTCTTCGGTTGCAACAAGTTTGCAACGCCTGATTTTGCTTGAGCGATCCGGGGCAGGATGAGAGAGGAGATTCTGTTTTATAGTTTCCGTATATCATATTCGTTTTTAATTCTTTAACTTTTTTTATTTTCTTAATCTATTATCAGTTTAATCACTATCTCTATTATTATTATTATTATTATTATTATTATTATTATTATTATTATTATTATTATTATTATTCTTTAACTTTTTCTTTTTTTATCTATTATCAGTTTAATCGCTATCTCTATTATTATTATTATTATTTATTATTATTATTATTATTATGCGATAAGTATATAAACAAGTATGGGGGAAAAGCTAATAACTAATAACTAATAACCATCTAATAACCATATAAACCAACTGGCATGAAATAACTCACCCCTGAAGAGAATGAACATTCCATTTCATGAAGCAGCCTCGAATAAACCCCAAAATATCACTGGCATGTTAACGTTCATTAAAACCCTACTTTTGCTTTCCAAAGCCCTGGACCCCCACCCCACCCCTCCCCTCCTCTCCGCGTACCTCATAACTCAAATGCAAATCGCGTTGTTTCCCTTAATTGGTTTCGTGAGTGATACCTGCGTAATTGAGGTAGGCGGGAGTTTCCTAAATCTCAGGAACCCTGATTTGGCTACCCCTGGGAAGGGTAGAGGCATTTGCTGGGTTGTGTTTCCTGACAATGATTCCAAGATATCAAAGCTTGAATTAAACTAAGTTCCTCGCCAGCTCTCTCTCTCTCTCTCTCTCTCTCTCTCTCTCTCTCTCTCTCTCTCTCTCTCTCTCCTCTCTCCAACTGCTTAGTTTGGTTACATAAAAAATGGAACATTTTTTGTAGAAGGATTCTCTCTCTCTCTCTCTCTCTCTCTCTCTCTCTCTCTCTCTCTCTCTCTCTCTCTCTCTCTCCAACTGCTTAGTTTGGTTACATAAAAAAGGGAACATTTTTTGCAGAAAGATCTCTCTCTCTCTCTCTCTCTCTCTCTCTCTCTCTCTCTCTCTCTCTCTCTCTCTCTCTCTCTCTCTCATGCAGTGCAAGAGTTCACTGTATTGTACATAACACTACACTCACTGTACAAAATCATAAAAGCAACAAAAAGGTGGTTATCAAAAACAAAAGTTGCAAAGGGCTGAAAGCCAAGACATCACTAAAACTGACAAATTTATAAAATTTCAATAATAGGGAACGTTAATCCCAATAATAGGGAACGCTAATTCCAATAGCAGGGAACGGTAATTTCAATAATGGGGAAGACTAATTCCAATAATATGGAACGCTAATTCCAATCATAGGGAACGTTAATTCCAACAATAGGGAACGTTAATTCCAAAGTACTACCTGTTTCACTGCTGCGGGCCACACCGCACAGAGCAAAAAAAAAAATAAATAATTGATAAAAAAATTATAAAGTGCTCCAGCAGAATGCGTTAATTGGACTGCTTTCACGTTTTGATCAGTAAAGTCCCTAATTAGGTTCTGGTGGCCCCTAGGGATGCAGATTTCCAGCAGTCAGTTATATTATTATTATTATTATTATTATTATTATTATTATTATTATTATTATTACTGCTGCTGTTTTATAGCAATACGGAATTGGAAAAATTAAACTGTCAAAACCAGACTTGATTTTCCTTCCAAGTGAATATGGATAAAAAAAAAACAGCCACAAGCAATTACTACTAATTCAGCAATTCACAAAATATTTTTAATTACTGTTGTGTTTATTGCTCGGAGGGTCAATCCGATGAGCAAATGTAGCCCAGGGCCACATGAACTGGAAAAGAAAAAAAGCGAGGTCGGACCATATGGAAGAAGCTCAAAACAACTCTCTTGAAAGAGGGAAAGAATCCAAGAATCAGGGAAACCAGAGGAAGGTCCAAAGTTCCTTATGGATGAACAGAAGGAACAGTTCAAGAACAGTACAAATGTCAGTGAGTCTTCTTACCCTGACCAGCAAAAGAGAAATTCAAAAAAGGCATAATGAAATCGCTACAAAAACCTAAATTTACTTCACAACAAAGACGTGAAGACAGGTTCAGGAAAACATGGCGTTCAAACTTTTAGCGACATTTTTCAGTTACGAAGAGAAGGTATGGAATTTCTTAATAAAAGATGAACCCATGGCATCTACAGTGTATGAGAGAGAGAGACCTCCCAGCGATATATGTGAAATATGAAAAGAAGATATGGAATATTTCTTAATAAAAAATGAACCCACTGCATCAACAGTGGGGGAGAGAGAGAGAGAGAGAGAGAGAGAGAGAGAGAGAGAGAGAGAGAGAGAGAGAGAGAGAGAGAGAGAGAGAACTTCCAGCCATATATGTTAAACATGAAGAGAAGATTTGGAACATTTCTTAATAAAATATGAACCCACTGCATCAACAGAGAGAGAGAGAGAGAGAGAGAGAGAGAGAGAGAGAGAGAGAGAGAGAGAGAGAGAGAGAGAAAACATGAGTTTAGAACTTCCAGCGATTTATTTTAAATATAAAATATGGAATATTTCTTAATAAAAGATGAATCCGTAGTATGAACTGAGAGAGAGAGAGAGAGAGAGAGAGAGAGAGAGAGAGAGAGAGAGAGAGAGAGAGAGAGAGAGAGAGAGAGAGAGAGAGAGAGAACATGATTTTAGAACTTCCAGCGATTTAGTTTAAAAATAAAATGATATTGAATATTTCTTAATAAAAGATGAACCCGTAGTATGAACTGAGAGAGAGAGAGAGAGAGAGAGAGAGAGAGAGAGAGAGAGAGAGAGAGAGAGAGAGAGAGAGAGAGAGGAAAACGGGCCTTCCTCTTCACAATTCTCCCAACATAATTCCATCTCGTCCCTAATATTCATAAATCATGTCCTCCCAAGTCCAATATCATAAGACCACGTCCTTCCTCCTTCTTCCTCCATCCTCCTGCCTCCTCCTGAACTCTGAAGCCCAACGAACATTACGGAAATATGGAATATGAAAGGGAAGGGAAAAATATACACTCCTTAAACGGGATTCTTCCTGAGTATTACGGCTTTCTTGATAAAGTCATGAAAAGGGGATGTTCGGGTTCCTCTCTTGCGCATAGAAATATCTTGTTTCATGTTTTTATATGTTTGCTTGTAATGAGCTGTTTCATGTTTTTTTTATATAGCTGTTAGTAATGAGTCTTTATTTTTTATATAGGTTTATTTGTAATGAGTTGTTTCATGTTTTTTTATATACTATTAGTAATGAGTCTTCATTTTTTATGTTTATTTGTAATGATTTGTTTCATGTTTTTATATAGCTATTAGTAATGAGTCTTTACTTTTCATATATTTATTTGTAATGATTTGTTCCTTGTCTTTTTATATATTTATTAGTAATGATTCTTAGAGAGAGAGAGAGAGAGAGAGAGAGAGAGAGAGAGAGAGAGAGAGAGAGAGAGAGAGACTACGGAACGGTCAACCTCATACACCTGTACAGCCAAGACCTAAATGCAAAATGATACAGAAAATGGAAGTAGATGAATGAGAGAGAGAGAGAGAGAGAGAGAGAGAGAGAGAGAGAGAGAGAGAAACAAACCTTACCCAGAGGCGGGCGACAGACCCGATGACGCAACCACTGTCCAAATATAATGTATATTATTACAATCCAACTGGACTTTTCTTGGATGGCTGAATCAATGGAGCCCAGTGGATATGATGTTGGCCTGGTAAATCTCAGGTCAGCGGTTCAAATCCCATAAAAGAGGAGGTTTGTCTTTATCATCTATTTCCACTGGGATGGAAAATTAAACGTCTATTCGCTGCTGGTGGAGTACGGAGAGGGGAAACCAGATATGGGTACGAAATGCTAATTATGTTTCCAAAGTAAATGGAATAGCTCATCTAATTCTAATCATTTTATTCCTTCTGTAGGTAAGTGGATAAAGTGAAGGCCTGGTAAATCAAAAGCCAGCGGTTCAAAGTCCCAGAAAAAGGTTT
>NC_089767.1:37604508-37654508 GCF_040412425.1 Macrobrachium rosenbergii
CATATCTAATGGCAGGTTTATTTGGGTAATTTCCGATAATGTATGGGCGAATGGAAAAGGTTAATCGAGAGAGAGAGAGAGAGAGAGAGAGAGAGAGAGAGAGAGAGAGAGAGAGAGAGAGAGAGAGATTTAGTATCTTCATAGGAGCTTGATAGAATTTATACTATGATGCAATTCATGAGCGATGCCTTGAGTACATACTCGTATGGTAAAGATATAAAAATAAAACTTATGAATAAATGAATAAAAAACCTGTCAAGATTCTGCTTAGGAATAACCAATACTGCCTTATGGAAAACCAATATGCTACCCAGCTTTATGACATGCAAATGCATTTAAACTAAGTGCACCTACATAGATATGTGTATAAGAAGCACTTACGAAAATGTACAAGGTACATGTTTAAACGTTGATGAACACAGTAGTAAAATCATTTTCTCCTGGATGTCATTTTTAGTTTTCTGAAATGAAAACTATTGTGCCGGGTTTGTCTGTCCGTCCGCACATTTTTCTGTCCGCCCTCAGATCTTAAAAACTACTGAGGCTAGAGGGCTGCAAATTGGTATGTTGATCACCCACCCTCCAATCATCAAACATACCAAATTGCAACCCTCTAGCCTCCTCAGTAGTTTTTTTTATTTTATTTAGGGTTAAAGTTAGCCATAATCGTGCTTCTGGCAACGCAACACAGGCAACCACGGCCGGCTGAGAGTTTCATGGGCCGCGGCTCATACAGCATTATACCGAGACCACCTAAAGATAGAACTATTTTCGGTGGCCTTGATTATGCGCTGTACAGAAAACTCGATTGCGCCGAAGAAACTTCGGGGCATTTTCTACTTGTTTTGGAAATGGGTAACTTCAAAGACAAGCACATTAATGCCCACTGAGTATTAAAGCCCGTAATATGAATGACAATCATCCAACGCTTCCCAAACATGCTTAGACACACTGTTAGATCGTTGGCTAATTTTTCATATACCAAGGCACCCTTTTAACCCAACGTTCTTTTTTTTGAACTCCGAAGAACATCTCGCATGGAAATATTCTCCCATTTGTTTTACAGGACCATACCACATCAAAACGCTCGCAAGGAAATACTCCCCCATTTGTTTTACAGGATCATACCACAGCAAAACGCTCACATTAGTCGTATCAATTTAGACATTTTAACATGACCTTCTACGCCTTTGTTTCCCGTCGTTAAAACACTCCTCACGTAGGAAAAAACACTGAAATAAACATCTTCACTATACCCTCTTTCTCGACATTTAAACAAATTTCTAATCTAACCCATCTTATTTCAGTCAGCAAAGCCCTTAAAAAAACACTTACCACCAAGCATAATTCAATTACAATTTTGACAAAAGTCATCAACCTTATTTCCTTCAAAGACAAAAACAGCGGCAGACTAAACACCCACCTTGATGAATCCATATTTCGAATGGTGAACTCAGTCCATCTTTGGCTTTTCTAATTATAGTAAAATCGACCATATGACATAACAGTTCAAGGACAAAAACAACTAACAACCTATCGATTGAGAATTATTGGAAAAACTATGTATACCTAAAAAGTGCTCAAGTTTCATACAGACATACGTGCATATACTGTATTTAAAAGTAAAGACATATAATGTACATTCGCGCAGTTTTTAAATTGCATGTATAAAGCTTAAACGAACACATTCATGCTATACATTCTTTCATTTGAAATGGGCACATAAAGAAAGTGTTTCTGTTTATTTATAGGATTTCGTTTATTTCTCAGTCAATGCTGACGTGGAAATCTTAAAATAACACAACACTCAGATATCAGCTGTTTCAAAAATGGGACCGAAGGTTATTTAATAGTAACAATCTGACGAGTAGATAATCTTATATATATATATATATATATATATATATATATATATATATATATATATATATATATATATATATATATATATATATATATATACTATAGAAATCATAAAAGTAAGCACGCGTTTTTGTTTATTAGCTGAAACCGTTGGGAAAGTTCAAAATGAAACGAAGGAGTGCCAAGTACTTTCGAGTATTTTAACACATCTTCGGGGCACAAAGAAGTGCCCCGGAGATGTATTAAAAATACACGAAAGTACTTGCACTCTGTCGTTTCAATTTGAACGTCCCTAGTGGCTTTAGCTAATATATATAATATATATATATATATATATATATATATATATATATATATATATATATATATATATATATATATATATATATATATATAGCCTACATATATATATACACATATAATAGTCAACAGCATGACATCTAAATAACACTAAAAAGAAAATATATACACCTTATATTATCTGATCGAGAAAACTGTTATAAATATGTTAAGGGTCAGCCATAAATTTAGGCGGCTCAGAGGAAGAATTCAATAACGCATCAAGGGAACAATAAATTCTTATATGGGCCAAAAAAAAAAGGGGGGGACCCATATTGCGGTCCTGCGTCATTCTACCATTAACCTTCCCACTTTATATTTTGTTGTTTTGAGTAAAATTTTGAAAGGCCATTCTGTAGATATCGAAAGGGGACATGAAATATTTTATTGAAAAAGTGAAATTCTTTAAAGGTCGACAGTATCTTGCAATCACTTGCTCGGTCTAAAAATGATTCTTATAAAATACACAAGAAAGACCTACGTCCAAGACACAAATGCACCCAGATCAATAAGGTTCACTCTCTTCTTCTTCTTCTTCTTCTTCTTCTTCTTCCTCTCGTTTCCAAGTTCCACGAAACAGTAAAACGATCCCCGAGCCATGACTTGCTGTCATAAAATGTTCAATCAAATGGAATGCGATGGAGGATTCGTGACCTAAAATAAGATTGTTTTTGGGCGATGAGAACAGTCGTACCTCTCTTCTGTCTCCTATCTTTCTTCATCTTCTTCTTAGTTCCTCGAATACGAACTCGGTGACAGCGGGCTATTCACTTTACAAGAATCTGGAATGTGGTCGTCTTAAATACTTCAGTATAAGTTTTTTTTTTTTTGTTAATAGGAAGGCGTGTGACGGAAGGAATAAATTTCACCTAAAAATACTTCGAAACCAATTATTTGTTTCGCTAATAAGAATGGATAAAGATGAAAGATGGTTATAAATATACATTATATTACTGAATACAGAATTTAGGCCAAAGGCCAAGCACTGGGACCTATGAGGTCATTCAGAGCTGAAATGGAAATTGACACTAAAAGGTTTGAAAGGTGTAACAGGAGGAAAACCTCGCAGTTGCACTATGAATCAACTGTTGGGAGAGGGTGGAGAGTAAGATGGAAGAAAGAGAATATGAAAGGAGGTACAGTTAAAGGAACGGAAGGGGTTGCAGCTAGAGGCCGAAGGCACGCTCCAAAGAACCTTAAGTAATACCTACAGTGCACCACATGAGGTGCACTGACGGCACTAGCCCCCTACGGGGTAAACATTATATTTGGTACTAGTGTAGGCAGCACTAACTTTACAAGAATTGTGAGTGTAATCACCTTGAATACTTCAAAATCAATTAGCCTCGCCGTTAATAAGAGGATGTGTAATTGAATGAATACACAGAAATAGGAAAATAGATAGATAAACAAGCAAGACATTAATGACACTATGTACTGCCGTATGAAACACTATCTACAAATCGATGCAGCCTTTGATAATGTTACGAGAAAACCACAACCGGGTCAAGCAATATTTCCAGGCAGAGAAAATGTACCATAGTACAGCTACCACTAGCAGGCTGCATCCGTAATGACATCATTTCTTTGGTCAATTTGAATACGTGAATGAGAGAGAGAGAGAGAGAGAGAGAGAGAGAGAGAGAGAGAGAGAGAGAGAGAGAGAGAGAGAGAGAGAGAGTTAAAAAAATATCAGAGATAAGATTGACACCTTTACATACTGTATATATACAGTATACAAATGTACATACGTACATACATATACATACTATACATATATATACGTGTAGGTGTGTGTGTGTGTGTGTGTGTGTGTGTGTGTGTGTGTAAGGTAGGATGATTCTTTACACTGGCAAGATTCTCTCCTCTCTCAGACGAAGTCGGGATGAGCTTGCTTCGTTACCCGAATCGAAAAAACGTTGATACCACTGATATACAGTATTTACTCCATTTATTGTCTAGCTGTTTACACGCTCGCCTTGCACTGCTTATGACTGTGGCGAGCCTTGAACTAGCACTATCTAGTGGGTAGAGTCGATTTGTAAAAAAAAAAAAAAAAATCCAGAAATGCCGAAAAAATTCCCACTAAGCTTGTATGCATTAAGAACAGGCTCTGACGGGAGTAATGTCTATAATTTCCAGGAGTATTATCCAGCTTAAAGGCACTACTGTATGAGTAGAGGCAAGCCTGAGGTCGAAGGAAGTAATATGTGTGGTCGAGAGACTGAAGTTAGGTCTGAGTTCGATTAAGGGAAAGTTATAATTCGACTGAAGTCATGGTTGAATTGCGTGAAGTCATGTCACTGAATCATATCTAATCTCACTTGCCTAATAAAACTTTATACTGCATTTGGCACCTTTAACTTTTTATACTGACGTGACACTGTTGGTATAAATTGCCTTGGCGTGCAGAAAAAGAATCATGTTCCAATTAGTTCGAATAAAATTATACAAGTTTCCCTTGAAGTAATTTATCATTCGTGCGCAGCAATATGTCATTGCAAAAATCCACCGCAGACAATTTAAACTTTTCAGATTATGGTAAAGATTAACGACAGAAAATGTATATAACGTTTTTTCATTTGCATATGTAAGCCTTCAACATTTCGGTTATGAACGTAACTTGTAAACTAATAAATTGAGCGTATCATATGTGAATGTAATTTCGTGCATATTGATAAGATGTAACGAACAGCACAAAAGTCACACCTATGGATATTATGTTGAATGCAAAATTCTAAATATCGTACATAAAGAAAATATTAATATTTTAAACAATCAGTGAAAGGCAATAAAACAAAAAAATTATAAACAGCAATGAAATATATGAAAAATACCCACATTACAAAGTTAACCACCTTAAACAATGCCATAACAAACTGAAGGGATTTGAGTATTCCGCAAACAAATGCATAACAACATGAGGATTAAACAAAAGCATACAGTATATGACATTTGGCACAGCATTATTTCGCATCCGCTTTCTGCATGATTTCCAACGTCATATTTCATTTCACTGTTAAATCTGACAGAGCCCAAGCCTATTACGAACATCTGTCACTTGATGGCGGCAAAGTGTTTTACTTTTGTTTTATTTCGCAATGAGATTTCAGTATGAATTAATGCAATACATAATTCAATGCAACATGTCCCAGACTCACAATTCTACCGCCCTCTACAAAGCACTGCAATTATTCAGTACATGTTTAACTCAGTGACTCAGAACTCGAAGAGGTTTGAGTAAATCATAAATAATCACCTCAGTACGACAGATACCAGATCACGAAAGTAAAAGGACCTACGTTTATTTAATATTCAAGTTCTCTCATTATACATAGCCCTAATCACTGATGAAAATCTTTGTATTTCACAAATAATTCATGGCTAAATATTCAGGAAGTTACATAAACTGACTTCATTTATTTTGCTTATTTTCCAATTCACTCTATTACGCTTATGTCAAAATGTTATTGAAAAAATAAAACTATTCCACCATGACAAGAATGGTGTGGGGATTCCAATCTGACAGCACAGTAAAGTACATAATCAAGTATACCTTTAATGCATTTTCATGCGCAAATTAATAAATAAATAAATAAATAATAAAATCGGTACAACACTCAGTCGTATTCTAATTGGAAAAGCGAACACAACTCCGTTTTTTCAGACTCAAGCATTTTCTCCATCAAATTACGCAGAAGATACCTGAAAGGTCAGGCAAAAGAATCTCGAATATAAGGCATTACAAATTATCCTCCCCTAACAATCTCTTCCCAGGAAGAAGCTGTACAAATTTCCTTTCGTAATCTCATTTAAATTCCATTATAACGAAGGCTAATTACAACAAGAAAACTAATCAAAAGTTCGACTGGCAACGTAATCAGCGACGTATATGATTATCTACGGGGCCCGCCACCCCAAAAGGAAAAAAATTAGAGTGCTGTCAAAGTTGAAACGGTTTCATGAAAGCCCAACAGCCCCTAGAATACGTGAATCATAAAAGGCCCGAAAGCAACAACCAACTCCGATCTAATTAAAATGCCCCTGTCCGATTCTTTCCCCCTCAAATGTCCCTTACGTAACAAAGGCTGGTGCTTTGATATGTAATCAAAGCGAGGAAAAACCCGGAGTCAATTACTGGGGACTGTGAGGAGGCGAGGGTTGCCTTTCATTCCACGCGCAAAGAATGTTTCTGTCCGACAGATTTCGCCTCGACACTGATTGAGGATTACCTTTGGCCAGGAGTAACGAGATACTGAAAAACTAATAAAAAAAAAAAAAATTTCTCCACCGAGAGAGAGAGAGAGAGAGAGAGAGAGAGAGAGAGAGAGAGATTGGATTGAAATAAAAGATTGAGGTACTATGCACTTTCGTGTTATTTTCAAGCACCTTCATCTTTTATGTTATTCCTGTGGCTTCTCTCTCTCTCTCTCTCTCTCTCTCTCTCTCTCTCTCTCTCTCTCATAAATATATATATATATATATATATATATATATATATATATATATATATATATATATATATATATATATATATATATATATATATATACTATATATATATATATAATATATATACTATACATATATATATATATACAAATATATGCATACATATGTATATGTACAGTACATAAAAAGTTTTGAGAACAACGAAGAATGGTGACCACACACAACAATTCTAGATTGGTATCATCACAACCAGCCACAACCAAGGCATTAGAAGAGCGTTTAGCGGAACGTATAAACTATAACAGCAGTGTGGCATCAGCAGTAGCAGACGACCTGATGCTACAACCCCTAAACGACACTTTCCAACATCAACGAAGTTTCTCGAGATTTAAATTTGCTCTCAGCTGTGCACTGAATTTTAAAACTGCCTTATCAAATGCTGCATCCCTTTCGAAGCAAATAACACACCAACAATCCCATATAAACGGAAATAAATGGAATAAGAATCCAGTATATGCGTGCATTAGGCAGAGCGAGGGAACGAGTAGCAGTTCTCGTAATCCCATCACAGAAGAGATTCGCCCGAAATGGCTATCATCTTTTACGGGGCCCTCACGAAAAAACAAAAGACCGGGAGGAACACCAGTGCTATTAGGCTTATGCGCGGCATCAAAGATGCTTAACGGCCATCCTATAAATCCGCTTTACTGCGGGGAATAACAAAGGTGACAACGCCAGATAAGCCGGTACACATAAAAGGTGGGGTATTGCCCTGAGTGACGAGGCGACGGATGAAACAAATACCAAAGTGCCTCTGCACAAACCTAAGTATGTATGTATACACATACACAACATACGTATGGATATATAAATAAATAAATATAGCTTAATGATAAATAATATTGCCAAGACCAGGAAGAACATTCTTTATTGTATGGATAAAACCTCATCATAAAAAAACCGACAAGGATGAGAATCAATAAAATTACAATAAAATGAATTGTCATAATAAATCTTCAATTTTATTGATTCTCATCCTTGTCGGTTTTTTCAGCCTATATGAGGTTTATACCTCAAAGCTTTGTACAATAAAGAATAATATATTTATCATTAAACTAAGATTTCAAGTAGCATTACCGTAAATAAATAAATATATATATATATATATATATATATATATATATATATATATATATATATGTATACATATGTATGTATACACTTTTTACACACACACACACATATATATATATATATATATATATATATATATATATATATATATATATATATATATATATATATATATATATATATATAATGTTGATGTATTTCCTTAAATATTACACGAAAAAGGGGTTTAAAATAGGCTACTCCTTTTCTTAAATACTAGGCAAAAAGGCTTAATAATATCCTAATTTTATTAAGTAAATTTGGAGTCATCTGATAAACATTTACTTCTAAAAGTGTCCACTAGGAGGCTTGGGGCACGGGTTGGGCGGAGGGAGAATTAACTGCTAAAACACAACAATACTTTTCCTATAATCAAGTACTTTTTCCATAAACGATTTATTGACTTATATATAGGGTACTACGAAAAGGTTCTCTTCCTCGACTAACTTACTATTCCCACTACTCAGCCCCATAACTCGGTCATTCAACTTTCGTTATTTGTTTTGTCAAATTAAGATTAATTTGTGTTTTACTAATTTATGTAAGACTTTAAGCCATTGGAATAGCAATACATCAAATCATAATAAAAATCATTCAAATTATCATTTTACCTATGTTAAATTACACAAATTTTCCCATTTAAAATTTCCTCCAACCGACCACACACGGGTCCACTAAACCACGTTTCAATTTTTTATCAGCGGACTTCACGTCCAACTTTCCAAGGGCAAGACGTTACTGTAAAAAATATATAAGACCAAACCTAATTCACACTCTTCGCTCCTGAGTCTTTTGTTACTTGTTTCAGATAATTATTTTCCTTTTCATTATCAAATCAACTTCACAATTTTTATTCTTAATTAAATAACTGTTCTTGATTTTTGCGTTTTCGCTTTTATTCTTATTCATATTTTCATCTTTATTTACAATGAATGACGGTACGACGTGAATTTTCAAGATGGCGGTATGACGTGAAACAATGACTATTAATTTTTTTTTTTTTTTTTTTTTTTTGTAAAATGTAACTAGATTCGAACTTTCCTTGCTTCCGTAATCATGCTGATTTGTGACAAGATATGTATACGTGCGCACGGATATAAAACTAATTAATAAATCTTTATGTATATTTTCAGAGAAGTCCAGGTTTACAGAAATCCAAACAAGGGAATTCTAACCGGGAAAAGATGAAGAATTCGCTTTAAACAAACACAAATTAAACCAAATATTTTTCATACTGCCCAAGAAAAACAGACCAAACTCGAGTTGGAGAATTGCAGACTTCAATAATACACACCTTTTTCTCGTAAAATGGAGACCATTAGTGAAAAACACATCTGAGGGGAAAACGCCATTCGTAAAAATATTATTTCCAGACAAAACAGAATCATCAACAGGGGAATACGTGACCTGCGAGAAATAACGTCCCGAGAATTTTCCTCTCACCTAATTCTTCTCAACTCCTCCTCCTCTTCCACTGCTCGTGATTGCTTCCGCTGGATACTAGCAAAACAAAAGTAATCTGAGGTCAAGATTATTAGGACAACATTGCCGGCGACACAAGGGAAATGTGGGAGAGACAACGGACATCAACAGCTGATCGAATGCGTTTTATAGAATGCACCACTTGAATGTGAAACACTCTGTGGTGAAATATCATGGGAACTGTAACGTAGACACGTTTATATATATATATATATATATATATATATATATATATATATATATATATATATATATATATATATATATATATATTATATATTTTTAGATATATATATAAAATCTTATATATTTTTAGATATATATATAAAACATACATGAATATATGTACGAATGTGTGTGTGTGTGTGTGTGTGTGTGTGCGTGTGCGCAAGCAACGCACTATTCTTAGCTCCAGAGCCAGAGAATCTCTGAATTCTTGCCCAAGCAGATATTTACGAGAAGATTTATTGTCTCCTAAAAATTACAAACCTCGTAAAAAGGGATGTTCCTTATAACGACCATCTGGCAAAGTGGATACGCCAGAAATCTCTCTCATTACCTGAATTATTAATGAGGATATAAAAGACACCGGGAAAATATTATGGGACATAATTCGGCTATACTACGCTGATAGAAATATAACAATGAAATTTCATCTTTTTTTTATTTTGCTATAAATGGGGAAAATACTAAATTGTTTTGGACCTCTCTCCCACTCTGTTTATAGTATGTATGTATGTATGTATGTATGTATGTATGTATGTATGTATGTATGTATGTATGTATGTATGTATGTATGCATATATTTAATATATATATACCAGTATATATATATCTATATATATACATTATATATATATATATATATATATATATATATATATATATATATATATATATATATATATATATATATATATATATATACAGTTCATGTAACCCTTATACAGGACAAGATGTAAATTGTCCTTTGAATGTAACAAACAAACAAACAAACAAACAAACAAAAATACTCTACGGGTTACCCTTCCTGTACTGCACCATTAACCTGAAATGGAAATCGCCCGTTAACGGAGGTCAAAATGACTCGACGAATAAATAGGCCTACACACAGATAGGCCTACCAGCCATCTGTATTCCCGATGTAGCATTTTTTTCACGTGTCAAGATTCCTTCCGTGCTGATTAATATTGGTACAATAATGATGTGATAATATTGTTGAAATGCGTCTACAACTGACATATCTAGAGATGTCTTAAACAGTAAACAGCACACAAAAGTAAATTAACCTAATCTCTCTCTCTCTCTCTCTCTCTCTCTCTCTCTCTCTCTCTCTCTCTCTCATATAAAGTAAATGACTCTCTCTCTCTCTCTCTCTCTCTCTCTCTCTCTCTATCTCTCTCTATATATATATATATATAAATATATATATATATATATATATATATATATATATATATATATAATATATTATTATTCATATTATTATTCATATATGTGTATATATATATATATATGTATTTGTGTATGTGTATATATTAAAAACTCTGTGTATTATAAGTACATGTGCATCAGTTTCTCATATCGATATAAAAACCAAGTCATTATTGATAACAGCATCTTAAACCGCGCCCCCCCCCCCGCCCCAACACAATTTATCAATCCTAAAAATTAGTCAGGAAAAAACGGACGCGTCCGGATTCCCCACCCATTCCATCCAGATCCATTTAATCGCTTCCTCGAGATCCCATCCTTGAAAGAAACGGAGGGGTCGTGACCTCGCACATGGTGACCTTTAAAATACTCCCAATCAGATTTTTCATCAATGCGAATCGGAAGTGGTTTGGTGCTGGCGTGTTTGAAAAGATAGAATGCGTTTTGTTTCTGCTTCCCCTGTGGAACTGAACACAGAATTTAGGCCAAATGGCCAAGCACTGGGACCTATGGGGTCATTCGGCGCTGAAATGGAAATTGACAGTAAAAGGTTTGAAAGGTGTAACAGGAGGAAAACCTGGCAGTTGCACTATGAATCAAATGTTGAGAGAGGATGGAAATTAAGATGGAAGAAAGAAAATATGAAAGGAGGTACAGTAAAAGGAACGGGAGGGGTTGCAGCTAGGGGCCGAAGACACGCTGCAAAGAACCTGAAGTAATGCCTACAGTGCACCGCATGAGGTGCACTGATGGCACTACCCCACTACGGGGACTCTCCCTTCGGAAGACAATTCATATCGATGTGGTTTTACAAGCAATGGTGGCATGAGTATTCAGGCCTTTGGTACTAAAAAAAAAAAAAAATCACTTCTACAGAAGAAACAGGCAGGTCCCCAAAACCTCATAAATTAAAAGGGTACTGTATATACTAAACAAGCAACAAACACTATTCTGAAACTCTTGCAAAACGGAAAACTTTTCACATTAAATAACATCTTTGAAAGATGTGAGGCTTCACCCTATTATTATTTAACAAACCTACTTAAGCTAATCTCCATAAAGCAATCCGAATTTTAATTTTGTTTCCAAGAGGCGTAGAGACCAACTGGGACACTGAAACAGATGGAACTGAAAATGCACGACACAAGTCAATTTGCTTGTTGCAAGATCTTCCTTTCCAAATGGAGCACGGCGATAACGCTACTACACTCCATCCTCAAACTCTTTTTTTCGAATGTGAGAGACCTAATCAAGATGTGTGTGAGCCAACCGGGAGAGCAATTCACAACAGCAAATTGATCCCATGATAAAAGTAAACAAGCTGACAAATGCTCTCTCCCGCCTTCTTCTTCGTTTTCGTTCTCCTCTTCTTTTTATCCTGTGCAGGAATTCAGCGACGCATAAGTTTAAAACCTTCCGCTTCCATTTCCCTTCTATCTAGTATACTCTTAATGTTAACTACTACTACTTTCTCTCTCTCTCTCTCTCTCTCTCTCTCTCTCTCTCTCTCTCTCTCTCTCTCTCTCTCTCTCTCTATTTCTTTATTCCCTCGGGTTCGCTTAGCAAACAAACGCTGGCCTACCTTCCAATCAACTTCCAATTCCCGCATGTAATCTCTGGTAATTTTCCCGTACTCTCGAGTAATCCATGTAATTTCCCCCCAGGCCAACATGACTGATACCTATCAGTACAGAAAGTAGACGGATATATATATATATATATATATATATATATATATATATATATATATATATATATATATATATGTATATGTATGTGTGTGTACATGTGTATACGCTGTATATATGTGTGTACTATTCAATATTTGTTAACATCTTTGTATTCCCAACCAAATAGCAAAAAGCAACCAACAGTACTACCCCAGAAAGACATACAGATTCCTTCCCATAGGCATAGTTATCACAACTGATACATAAAGCCCATACGATTGCTTCATTAATTAGATTGTTAGCTTTTATTTACTTTTAACACTCATCGTTAGGCTCGTCATACCTAAAACTTTCATTGTAGAACTAGACGTTTGATGACTGAAAGTACTTTAATCTTAACACGATATTCGTCAATATATCCAGTTACAATATGAAAATATCCACCCAGGGCTACGCGTCACCTCCGAGGTGCTAGTACTAAACATGGCAGAAGCTCATTGGGACGACCGTGTATAAGCCTAGTATTAGCCCCTCAGGGATCAAAGTATTATATAAAGCCTATACACCCATTTCTATATATTATTAAACGATATCTTGACCCCCATATGAATACCAAACACCCCATATGAATACCAAACAAACCTACTCATATAATATTACAAACAAAATGAAACAGCACAAAGCATTTAATTGAAAACACCATCTACTATTCATACCTTGAGCCACATCATCAGAGAAAATAACTGCTCATGCCTTCAACATTCACTATGACATCAGGGTTTCATCCTAACATTGCACGTAAATGAAATCAAAAGTCCTTTAGAGTTAAAAATCAATGTTTATGAGGCTGAAAATTTCGTAATGAAATTGGAAGATTATGACACTAAACTTACCTTCAGAGCTGAATGACAACGCCATTATACCCAGAAGAGGTAAGGAAACCTTTAAAAACCCCATGAATTATTGCCTAGCCATCTTGACACCAAAAATCCACTCTGGAAAATCAGTAGTAAAAGCTTCTGACACCACAGCCCCCTTTGGAGATCAGAAGACTCCAGTTCACTCTCCAGATAATAAAAGAAGAAAAAAATCACCAACCACGCACGGACGCTCACTTTATTTAATTGGTGCTTATTTGTTCTGGCTGGAGTGAGAGAGAGAGAGCGAAAAATGCAAGAAAAGGACGTGAAAAAATCTCAAAGGATTTGGAAGTGAAAAAAAAAAGAAAATGGGAAAAAACGAAAGAAAGAAAATGGCAGCAAAGGTCGAACTTGTTGGAGTCGCTTTGGTGGCTGTCAAGAGTAATAACGGGTTTGTAAGAGGTGGCCCTGCCTCTACTTCCTAAGAATTTTAGAATTCTGGCGGGAATAAATATATTTTCACCTGCGCCATGCATGGCCTTTTGTGTTTACAGTTATGATGGGGACAAAGGCATTACATTTTTTATCTTACAGTTTTATCGCAAGGATGAAAAATTTTACTGGTGAAATCGAAGGGTTGAAATATTTACTGCATTCGAAATATTTTTATTTTCTTGATATAATGATGCTAAGATATGTGCCTGTATGAGAGTGACTTCTCAAAAAAATCTTTTTTTCTGAGACAATGAGGTCAGAATTTCAGATGCAGAATACTCTACGAAGACTTCCTATGATAATCACCGATAAAACGTTTTTATTTTTCCTCCGTGCAGCGAAGTGCATTCACAATAAGAAAGAAAAGTTCCTTTCCTGTTTGCAAATAACGTCGTTTGGAGAAAACTGCTATTTCGTGATGTGAAATGCGAAAAAAATAAACAAATATGCAATAAACATTCTTTCCCCTCTGTGCATTTGGGAGACAACCAGCATCTTCTGTACCCAATACAGTTCACTATTAGGAACACACACAACGCATATTTGGTCCAGCAAAGAACGATATCAATATTTATTAGCTTCGTATTTTAAAGTAAACATTCTACCTGAATGAATGCCATGTCCCCTGTTAAGAAAGCAGGGACATTCCACCCCTCTCTCTCTCTCTCTCTCTCTCTCTCTCTCTCTCTCTCTCTCTCTCTCTCTTCCCTAGTCTCTAACGCCCCATTTATCTCCGACGTGAACTTTTGTTCGTCCAAGAAGAGCATTTCTTTTAGGAACGTTTTTGGCCATTTTACAGCTAAATGTCATTTGCTGAATAAGTGTCATGCTTCGTTTTAGTGGAAGTTTTCGTATTACGTAAAATTGAAATGGCCATATTCCCCCTGGAAAGATATTTACTTTGACATCACAATGCTATCAATATCGAAACCCACGCTACTTTCCAGGATTTGGCAGTTATAAATATCAAGATATTTTTAAAGTAGTTTGTACTTTCGTAAGTATACAAACCACAACTCTTTATGTAGGGGTATTCCTCAGAGCGAGCTGGAATTATTCGTTGGTGGTTAACTGTGGTAGGATGCAAGGCCTTGGTAGGTTGATTGTGGGGGGAGGGGTACTCGACTAACCTGCCGGATTCAAACACTTTTTTCTTTGGCAACCGGCATATCAGGGGTGATTGATTTAGGCTTATGATAAAAAGCTCCGGTTTATATACTTAGGAAACATGCAAATTACTTTTAAAGTTCCAATACTGTTCCCACGTGAATACAAACCATCACCTACTGCGTTGGAAACACTCCATAGGTAGGAGGCTAAGTCTCTCGACGGACTAGACTAAAACTGCTAACCCGTTGACAGGAAAACCTCTCACACTCCATAGTTAGAAGGCTAAGCCTCTCAATGGATTAGCAATTTGAATCTCTACCGGGAAATGTCATTCTCCTGGTCATACTCGTGACCAATGCACCAATGACTCGAGTGAACCTCCAATACTATCTGACATAAAATGCAAAAATGGCACAGCCTTGGATAAAATTGCAGACTACTAACAGCGGCCTGATTCCCACCAGTCGCCTACCGAGATATTTACCGTCTTTTGTTTATGTTCATATTTCTTTTCATTTTGTTTATGTTCATATTTCGTTTTATGTTTTTACATTCACCCCCGAGGGCTGGTACTAAACATGTGCCCATTTTGCAAGTAAACCTGTGGTGACCGCGCTAACGGGCCGAGGTAGTAGTCTTGCAGTTTTACCCAGCCCTAGGCCTGAGTTGAGATGTAGCCCTCTCTGAACTCGGGAAAACTTTGGGGGAACCAACTGCTGCAGCTCTTGGCCAATAAAAATTGATAGGTCTACAACTACACACCTTGTTCGAAGGGACAGCTTAGGAATTTATACCACGTGAGCCAAAGCTCTAAGATCCGTTAAAATTCATCCACGAAATTTGCCGATTGTATTTAAGAACGTCTTCGGAAATGAACTTACCACAAAACAAGACGGGAGGAAGACTGTGATCACAAATAATATAGGCCTAGGCCTATCTGGGGCTCTTAAATTATAGGCTAAGGCCAATAACAAGCTGTCACTACTTTTACTAACACTACCACAATATAATAACAATGAATACTCATCAATACCGTCCCCAGTAGGGGTAGCGCCGCCAGTGCACCTCGTGTGGTACACAGTTGGCGTTACTTAAGATCCTTTGCGGGGTCCCTTCGATCCCCAGCTGCAACCCCTTTCATTCCCTTTACCGTATCTCCATTCATATTCTTTTTGTTCCACCTTACTCCTAACAATTGTTTCATGGTGCAACTGCGAGGTTTTCCCCCTGTTAAACCTTTCAAACCTTATATTCTCAATTTCCTTTCAGCAATGAATGGCATCAAAGGTCCCTGCCTTTTGTCTAAATTTTACATTCCATATTCCATAAACACCGTCACCAAAATAAGGAAAACATGCAAATGGCCACTTGTTACGCATCATCTTCAATAGGCCTAAGGTTCCTACAACATAAAATCTCTTAGCAATAAAATCATCCTGAACCTGGGCAAAATGTTAGTCAGATACAGGAGCATAAATTTTTCAATTCTGATACAGCCTAAGCTAATTACACTACGGCCTATTGGAAAAAATGTTTGAGTACCGTACCACAATATACATAAAATAATCAGAAGTGATGTAGTCTGAAGTTGCCACGATCGTGTGAATGGAAATATATTCTCTAAAAATACGCCTAGGCCTATATAATAGCAAAATGGCCAGAAGGAAAATGGCGAAACCAAACCACTTTTAAAACCATGAGCAAAATAATCCCTTACCACGTGTCCCGTGTCAAATCAGTTCACTGACAGGTCAACGTACCCACCAAGGATACACTATTCACTTTACCGACAAGCACGCACCTTACACAAGCAATTTAGGCTTGGAAACACTATTACGTCACAGAGATCACGCAATAAGGATCATGGAGCGCTTTCAAAACTGAGGGCAATGACTCTCGTTTGGCTTTACGTCAAACTCCTTGAATTCGGTGTCAACATTGCATTCGAATGCGTGCATGTGGCATCAACGTCCTCTTCAGTTTATATTGCAATTAACCATGCACTTCCAAGAACTTGGAAGAGTATATTTCATGGAACTATTTTACATATAAAACTGTAAAAATCTTTACGTAATGGGTAATTTACAAACTTTATTCTATTTCAAATTTTCATTTTCAAGTGACGTGAAATCAAATCGGGACAGCATGAATCTATGACTGATAGGCAATTCTGATATAGGACTAGAAATATCCTTATAAAATTCACAACTTAGACAATCAGTTATCTTTGAAACATGATATATCATAGGTTTCTTATAGTACGGCAAAAGCTGCAAACATTATCAATAAGGTTCTACAAAAATATTAAGGAAAATCTTCAATGAGCAACTCCTCACAGATGGAGGCAAACATCCATTTCCTATTTCGTCCTCATTATGCTGAAAGGCATCTTAATGACTGCGCATTATGTAACATTTAATTTCCCACAGTGATAACCCTGATATAAAATTATGCTATGAATGCATTATGCACACTCCAAACAAGAATTCACAGCTGAACCATGATCATACACAAGGTCGAGAACAAATATTAGTCTCACATTTGCAATTTCCAGGACGTCTGTCGATATCTCTATTTCTGTGCACCAGAGGATAACGCAGGCAATCTAACAAGGAACCAGATGAAAGGACAAACCACCTCCTTGGGAATTTCAACTGTTTACCAGTTGAATACTAGGTCTAAACTATATTATCCACTCAACCACCAAAAAAATAAAAGGAGAGGAACCAGATACAATGTTGCAGACAGTACTTACAATCACAGCTGGACATCTGGACACATCCCTATAGTTTTGCCCACTCATCCCCCAACAGTAGTGCTTGATTAATCAGTTAACACCTCAGCTTAGGGGATTTGTGTGCTTATTGTTTGCTTGGTTACCGTTTTTGGTGTTGCACATTTTTAGATAACACTTAAAATGAATATTAAATGTGAAGTACAGGTTAGTTTAAGTTAGAAACTATGTAGAATTGCGGTTAGTTGCATAAAGTATTGTATAAAATATTCGGGTGTTGGCTGTAACATAGGGTCAGTTACATAACGGACTTTGTTAATTGTCAGGGGCCAGTCTTATTCTTTACCAGATCCTTAGTTGCCCTCTAACTACACCTTTGGTATGAAACTTAAGTTGTGAACTGCAGGATTACATATAAGGCCTAGGGAGGGGTGACCGTGATAAAATCAACTTACTAGTAAACATAAATTTTACATACTGTACGTGGAAGTCGATATAAAAATTAAGCTGCAACAAAAAAATTCTTTTTTGTTTCACATACTGTATAAAGGATTGTTCCAGAAAACCTTACAAAGGTTCTGTATTGTTTATTCAATTGTTTAATCAGTGCAATTCATGTAAGCAAAAGGAAAAAAATTACAATACTCATTTTCTTAAATGGTATATTTCAATCTATAAAATCTTATAATTTACATAAAAGAAAAATGCAGAAGCTCTTAATTAATTTACAGAGAACAAACATAGTTCATACTTCTACAAGAAGGATCAAACCAATCTATATACAGTACAGTTACAAATGACAAAAAAGTTTGCAGTGTGTTTAAGTACTGTGTACTTTTCCATATACAATTCCAACTAATAATTATCCCTCAACCCAAGAACATTACCAACTGGGACCAATGCTGTTTATCCTTTCAAACAACTTTTCAGCAAACTGTCAAGAACTTTTTAAACAAGTTTTCAGCAAACTGTCAAGAACTTTTTAAACCTCTGTATTTGCAAACGCATTCAACTTCAGTACCAAAAATTTTAATAATTTGCTGAAACCTTCAATGCCCCCTAAAGTACTGTATGCTGCAAAGCATCAGTACTTTACATTTTTCACTGCCAAGCAAATCCAGGGTTGAGTCTGCAACATTTTCAAGAACAGTAATTTAAAAATAAAGTACATATAAAATTCCCATCATAGTCCTTATTTTTCCAAAAAGTTGTCTTTCCTGACATTGACTAACATCAAATATAGTTCCTCCAGCTATTTTTAGTTGGACATAATGCACTGCTTAACACCTCAGATTTACATACTGTTCAAAACAATTATTACAACAAAGGTAAATATGAAATATTGTGACTAAGTAAACATAACGAACGATCTTTTTTCAAAAAAGAAAAATATAGGTAATAAACAGAGGTATAACATATAAATGCAAAGCCTCCATCATGACAGGATATTTTGAAGTCAATGTTGTTCGAGGCAAATGATGCTCAACTATTCTACATTGCCATACATTCCTTACAAGATCAAGATTTCACAAGCATTACACAAAATAAAAATTGGTACTTTCATGTCGGATCTCATTTAAACTAGCAATCTATTCCCAATCAATTAAGGTGATTACATAAATTTACAGCAAAGATATGGAAATTATCCTTATCATGGAATACAACATTCATTACAATAATAGTCCTTTCTAGAAAATGCCTTTGATATCAATACCGTGAGTCAAAACTATGCAGGTACAAAAATCAGACAATATTAAAATCAAAGTTAATTATTCACTCATGATGAGACATTTTCCCCACCATCCATGGCACTTTTAGACTTTGGTGCCACGTAGTTTGGGCTGAGGGCGCGGCCTCGATGAGCAAAGGTGTAAAATGTAGGTCTGTTGCCAACAGTTTCCCAAGATCTGAAAAGTAGAAAACAAAGCCTTCATCATTTGTAATACATATATCCACTTAGTGACTGTGAAAGGCTGAAATCCTTATTCTTAAGGAAAACTAGAGCTTTCCCATTCGTCTTCCTAAATTTTTTGGTGTCTCCAAGGAAGTTGGCAGCCATGAGCCTCCTAGCTATTCTATCTCGTAACATCTAAATCTACTCTGCAGTTCTCTCCTTTCCTCCTATCAATTTCCTTATTCCTTTAAAAAAATTCTCTCTCACCATCCTCACCTCAATTTTTCTTGACAAATATAAACATTCCTAACCTTTACATCCCTAAACTTTTTGACATATCCCAAAAACTGAAGGTACCATTTCATTTGTTTTCAAAATTTTCCTCTTAGAATCCTTTCCTTCCAAATTTCTCTCCCCTTACTCTCTTCATCTAAGACATTCACAACTCTTTTCCACATTTTCCTGCTTTCAATCTCTTTTCCACTGCCTTTCTGGTCATCCAGGTTTCACATACATAAAACAAAATTCATAAAAGATACCCCAAGAGGGAAAGTAAAATACATGCAAAGCACGAAAATGTTAAAACATTTAAATCTGAGGTCAAGATACTGCCAGGTTTAGCATCTTATAGTATCCTTCAAAAGACACTTGGTGCAGTAGTATATAATTATACAGTACTAAGTTTGGTTAGGATTAAGTTGGAACAAGTAGTATCTTTAAAGATGATTTTCATAATCATGTGTATAATTTAGGTCAGTAGCTTACTGACTGTGACGAATAAGGTGTAAACATACAGAAAAGTTGCTTTAAGCACACAAATAAAAAAAAAAAAAGTTGGGGTCTATCATGATTTCCTCCTCAATATCAGCCTAAAAATTCATTTCAGAACTGCTGGCAATAGAACAAATATTGTCTCAGAATGCAACATCATCTCAATAGCTGCCTGGGGATGTTCAGCTGAAGACAGATATTAAAATTAGTGCTAAGGGAAATACATAATTACAATAAACTTAACTTTATCATACAGAAATTAACCAGTAAAGTGAGCAATTACAGACAGATAGAAAAAAGTTCAATAGTTAATAACACACAACATAAATGACCCCCTCATACTGATGCAAGCACTCCAGTCCTGGTACAACGGTGAAAAGGCAACAACTATGACATTTACTTTAAATTCTCCTCTCATCGTATTACAGATCCTTCTTGCATGACATGACAAAAGCTATCAGCTAAATATTGTCCCAGTGCTTCCCAAAAGTTTTGCCTTTTGCAAGACTCAATATCAATCAGTTTTCTATGTTTCATTCCAGCTTTAACTAATCTATTGAATGATCTTCCAAGTCATGCAGGTCAGTCATCAAAACTTTGTAAGTTTCTTCATGTTATTCTTTTACGGTACTGAGCTGCTTTTCCTAATGGGCCCCTTGGGCTTAAAACAACGTTGTAGTAGAATCCCCAGCTTGCAGGGCCAAGACAGAATCCTAGTTCAAGGTATTTGAGTCCAACTCGAAAGCCATGTCAAACCTTACTAATTAGTAACTGCATTTGTGTCCAAGTCAACATAATGGATTCAGTGTCCATGTTATAGATTTCTACTATAGTAAATCAATCGAAAGGCCATTAATGAGAAGAATTAAAACCAAATAATCAAATAAATGCCTGTAAACAATGTTACAGAAACTGGCTTTAATAATGCTTTGCACATTATTCAGTTTTCACATTAACAACCAAAAGTTCATTAATAATATAATGGATGGGTAATAATCTCAGAACTGGAGACATCTTAGACCACTACTTGCTCCCAGCTTCCTTGATAAACCTTCTATTTCATATACCTGAGGAAGGAAAACCTATGGGTCTCCTGAGACGACCTGAGAGATCCAACCTTAACACCCCAGTCAGGCCAGTTACAGCCAAGACTAATCGGTCTCTATTTCAGCCACCAGAAAGAGGAGGCAGGAAGTCCGACCAGTCCCCCTTTTGGGGAATGTACACAAAACAAGAAAAAACAGAATTCCTGAAAGCATTTCATCAGCTTCTAATAAAGATTGCACAGATTTCCAATAAAACATGCACAGGCTAAAGTACCTTTATTCCGAACCCCTTTGGTTTCAAAACCCTTGTCGTCAAGATACTTGCACATTTATTTTACAGTACTTCATAATGTTTGCAGAGTTCTTCTCAAATGACATGAATTGAATACTGTACCTACAACCCTTTTAGAACAAGCTTTTTCAAGATTCATTTAAGATTAACTTAAAAGTGTTAAAGACAAATCACTTTCATGGATCATTTACAATGAACAAACCATGCAATAAAAAGTATTATAAATATGGATGAATTATATACAACATTCTGAACTTGGAGGAAATAACCTACTTGTTTTGAAGTTGTACATTAGCTCTAATTTCCTTGAAATCTCCAGCAATGTGAAGAATTCCATACATTGCCAGAAGAAGACTCAGGAGACCTTGCACACCAATCTGAAAGAATGAACTTGTGAAGAATCTTTAAGAAATTCAAGTCATGCATTCACTATTCTACAAACAAACGGTTCTACCAGACCTTACAACAGTACACGTTAACCTTTCTAACAAGCCATACATATGCTTATGCTAAACCCTAATCCACTTTGGAACAAACTTTCCACTCTACTTACCATACCTATTACTTCCTGATTTTACAACAAAAAGATGACAGCTTTCTCGTTTGAGTAGAGCCTCAATATAAAAGTCCAAAAACTTCCTATATTTCAATTAGGTGATGAAGCTGATTCATCTTTACAATAACATAACCTTTATTTCCAGCTTTCAGTCAGGCAGTGACTTTGGGTAGAAGCTGCTCTCCCTGTTTGACAGAGAACAATTATTCAGATCTGGCTTGACCACTTTAGCAAGGTCTGAAGTCCATAATCAGGATTCCGATATAAGAGGCAATGTGTAAGTGCAATCACTATCCACTGATGAACTACAGGCTTCAGAAGAAAATTCAAAGGACATTAAGGACCTGGTAGGTTATAAATTACCATGACCAGGACATCTAAATCAATAATACTGTCCTCCCCATCACCAGAAATCCAACAGTCATCACCTGTGCAAGAGTCCTTAACAGATGGGATGGCAACATGACTTTCTTCATGTGAAAATAATGAGGTAGAAGAAAAGCAGGTTAGGGAAAATACTTCTGTTCAACATAGATTTCATGGAATTCTAAAACTGCAAGCCTGATTGATCCAAAGCATCAGCTTTTGTCCTAAGACTCTCTAAAGTCTGAAAAATGCTCTAAGGGTGGCTCTGGACCCTAGTTTAATCTTCACTACTCTCCCTGAGACCTAATTTCTTACCAACAACAATTCTGAGTTTGAACAGAGCTATGCACATTGTTCCTGATAAGAATGATGTTCATACAGAGAATTAGCCATTGCATATGCTGAATTTTAGCAGTGCTCTAAAATTCTTTGTCCTAGAAATAACAGGATGACAGTCTCTCTATAGATTCAAAACTATTCTTCATGTTTCTTATTTCAGAGGTATTTTGTGACATGTTTCTTGGCAATACTGATAAATGCAATCTTATAGTAAAATATTTCTATATCTTCATCTGAAAAATAACATTTTATAGCTTTAAGTCCATTACACTAGAGATGAATTACCAAATGTGCTCTTGTAACATTTTAACTTGCAATATGAGACCCACAAAATATTGCCATAACATATGGCTGCAAATAATTAATGGCAATAAAATCAAAACTTGTTTCTGCATTCATTCTAAATTTATGAAAGAGCAATTAATTTGCATGAATGTCTCTGCACAGCATTCAAAGCTACTAGCTACTATGTGATGCAAAGTAAAAAAAACTATTATTTCAATGTACAATATATTATTAGCACTTCTTTGATCTGTGGACAATTTTCCGCAAAAACAACCTAATTTCAACACCAAAAGCCACCTTTAGATTCACTCACACTTTCTTTTCAAATCTCCCAAAAAATAAGTTTTGGATATCAAAAGCCAAAGTTGCATCATTGCCATCACCTAAACTTATTAGTAAACTGAGCAAAAACAATCCACAAATGTAACAATAACAAAAATAATTTGAATACGTAAAGAAACAAATCTAGTTCCCTAAAACTCTCCTGGTCTACTTAATGTGCTCTCATTCTGCAAGACAAAAAATCCTTAACAGTTTCCATGGGACACGCATCAATGTAATATTAATGAAATACACTACAAGCTTTTCAATGACACAGACTCAAGAAGAGCCTTTAGTTAAACAATCTCCTGTCTTTAACACTAAAATAAATTTATATTTTTAACACTGAAAGTCAATTATAAGACAAGTATTTTATCAATCTCTAATTGGTTTGTTTTCCCATATGGTAGCTGAAATACATATCAAGAACCCTTATTGCAATTAAATTACCATGCAAATGTGAATCTTTAAGCCTAGCAGACAAAAGTAAATATAAAATATAGAAATTAAATGATCTTGAAATATTTATACAAGCCAATTATGTAAACTCATGAAAAGTGGTCTGCATCTATCACACTCAGCTCAATGGTATGACCATCATGCACTTCAATTCTAATATGATGACCATAGAAGACTACGTACTTGCAATAAATAAATGTAAAAATCCGTCTGTAGACGAGATAACTTTCTTTAATATGGTAGTACTAAAATTTATATAGCTGAAAATAACAAACTAAAAGAAATAATGAGCTATTTTAATGCCTGAAGTAAACAGGAAAAGAAAGGTTAGGTTAGGTTAGGTTCAAACCAGTTCAACTCTCTACTCAACTTCCAAGCCCTAGAATATATTCACCAAAAAATCCACTTACATAACACTTAAGACCATAACATAAAGTTCGGCTCCTGAAACTCAATCACCTGCATAGATGAAAAGAATTTCTTGGCATTCCCCTACTGCAAATATGTTCTACAGCTACTGTATCTACCAAAAGCATCATTATCACTTGAATACTTGTGTGATAAAATTACATTTACTGTACCAGTCTCTAATCACAAATTTTTTATTATTCTGTCTACACACTGTAATACTTTTCTAATATGTGAGAGAACAGACAATGAATTTAAATCTACTCTACTCTGATAAAAATTTAATGAAAATTTAAATCATATGTACTTCTCATTACAATCACTGCTGGCAGGGAGTTTAATTTGCTCTCTGATTTGCATTTTATTTATTTGGTTCTTCACTCATAAATCACTTATAATTCTAAGATTTTTAGTTTTTTGTGACAGAGTTAATTAAATGCTTCAGTGCAACTCCAGAGTCCATACAATTGCCCCCGATGGCATTGCAGCAGACGTGACCACTTTAAAACCCGACTCCCTCAATTTATTCAAGACATCCGTGGGATACATATAAGGCTGCAGGGTAAGAACTCTCTTACCACAGGTTGTGGGCTCACATCTTCCAAAGGAACCAGCCTTTTTGGACACAATACCATTTTCGTCAAAAGTGAACCCCAGGGATTCAACAATAGGACCGTACGCCTCTTCCTTCTTGGGTATCAAGCTATCGAGGCCTTCCACTTCAACACCTGCATGACCAGGTGTGCCTTTCACTATGATATATGCCATAATAACCATCACAATGTGAAAGATGACCCCAGATAGTGGGATCTCCTTGCTGCTACATATAAGAAATAAATGATTTGCAGCAAGTAAATTACTTGGCGAACTTTTCTTCACACACAAGCCACGGCTACACACACAATCACCGTAGGCAAGTCAATGGAACAGTCCATCTTTTAGCACAGTATAATGTAGAGTACTGAGTAGCAATACATAACAAAGAGGGGGCACCACATAAGCTTTGGAAAGGCTTCCAGAGAGATTTCACAGCACTTTCATGGCCTCTCTCTCTCTCTCTCTCTCTCTCTCTCTCTCTCTCTCTCTCTCTCTCTCTCTCTCTCTCTCTCTCTCTCTCTCTCTCTCTCTCCTTTGCCCTATATTCTTTTATCATATCTGTGCTTGAGAGGAAATCTTATCAAAATTAACATTTAAATATTCTTTAAAATGCACCGAAACCTGAGTATCAAAAGTATTCCTATATATGTAACTTATTTCTGCTAATTAGCATGAAATATTCTGTAACACTGAACACTTTTTTAGAGATGAATCAAAACGCGTTATCACCCATCACTTCCGTGAAGATATGACTATGCTCGAGAAAATATGGCTTCTCTGATGGGGGAATCTCTGGGATTTACCCGGTTGAGTTGTTTCCCGCTTTATGATCACTAATCCTTTCGTCCGAGTCAAGTGATAATCCTCCGTGCTCACAAAGGGCGTGACCACAGTACACAAATTCAAGTCTTTCAGCTTCCTACATCACCTTCATTGATATTTTTGGATTTTTACCTTTCCGTTTCCATTACGTCAATCTTCCATGTTTCAAAATTTCATCAATTTGACAGGGCACCAACTACACTTCCATTTCTATTCTCTAGAACATATGCAATATAAATTGTGGTAAATTAAAGTATTGTTAACAAGTCAAATACCTCTAACAAATATGTAAGAGGTATTTGACTCTATAAAACTAAATCAAACTTGACGGTATGTATCACAAACCTTTTAGGTTTATGAGCATTCCTTACCAAGGATATAATAATTCAATTTTTCATTTAACTGACTATATATATAGATATGCCAAGATTTTAACTAGCTACAGTGAAACATATCTTCACCATTTACTTCTCCTACAATAAGAATAAAAATTAAATAATACCAAAATCCCTTACTCAGTCTACACAAAACTTCATCAATAAAACAATACCATGGTTAAAAAATGGAATCAGCAAAATTTCAAGAAATTTTTCATTGCTGGCACTGATTTTTTAATTCCTGTGAACTAAGCAACTTGACATAATCAAGGGAAAGCAATTACAAAGGATCTAAATTTACGCTTGGAGGTTAAATTGTCTACATATTAAGTACAAGAAAAATCCACTTGGAATCTCTCTCTATTTACTTGAATCTCTGTGGGGCTGATGTTCTGCTTCATTTTGTATAAAACTGCCAAACATGAGTCCTGATACATGGACAGTCTTACGCACCCTGGTTAATCACTTACATCCTCTTCTCTGAACTTCCACCCTTATCCATTTGATATGAATTAAATATAGAATTTAGGCCAAAGGCCAAGCACTGGGACCTATGAGGTCATTCAGCAGTGAAACGGAAATTCACAGCAAAAGGTTTGAAATGTGTAGCAGGAGGAAAACCTCGCAGTTGCACTGTGAATCAATTGTTACGGCAGGATGGAAAGTAGGATGGAAGAAGGAGAATATGAAAGGGGGTACAGTAAAAGGAATGAAAGGGGTTGCAGCTACTGGCCGAAGGCAGGCTGCAAAGAACCTTAAGTAAACAGTGCACTGACGGCAATACTCCCCTACGGGGCGCCCTATTTGATATGGCAAGACACTCAATCTCTGTCAAACCTACAGAAAATTGGAAAGCTGATTAGATGGTGTACTAAAATGCAACATAAAAATCTTACAATACCTAATGGCCTGGAAAAAGGAAAAGGAAGCGTTGGAAGTTGCATCCCAGATGTTCAGCCATACTTCATGGAATTAATACCTACAGCTTTTTATTAACAAGATCTTATTTTGGCAGTTTAGTCAACATCCAGGAGCAAAACAAGTTATCTTATAACCACTTCAGAACACAATAAAAAGTAAATTAAATAGCAAAGTACTTGAATGAGGATATATAACAGTAAAAGAACATCAAGAGATGGGTCACTGGATCAGAAGAGAATATTGTTTAATGTATAACACAACAGCCTGTCTGGAGAAGATGGGGAAGCAGAATAGGGTAACATCAATTTCCCCAAACCAAGCAATTGGGAACCGAATACTGTACAAATGTAATTGGTCAGAAATAAGCAGCGAATTAATGGACACATTGGAACTCTCCCTCCAGAACCCCAAAAAGGCAGAGTCATGAGCCTATCTAAAAGCATTGTCATCCATCCTCCAGCAAAAAGATATATCTCATTAGCCTTCTTCTGAAATGATTGTCACTTATGTAAAGTCCTAAGAGGCTTCTAACAGAAGAGCACCAAGCTATTTTCTTGGCTTTCCTTCAATCTGAAAACCAAGAACAATCAAAAGAATATGAAGAGGAAGGCAGCGAGCTCAAGGAGTGGGAGAGGAAAAGAATGAGGGGGAGGCTGAATGGTGCTTCCCAGCCTTGCTCCTAGTTCTAGGAAAACCAAGGAGTGACAGCAATAGCGGCATCAGCAATAAACAATCGCATCTCTGGAACCCTCCCTAAGGCAGGTGCACTGGCATCAGGAACAACACCAGCAGCAGCAGCAAGAACAGTACCATTATCAATAGTAATGGGGCTGTATTAACAGCATAAGATGCAACTGACTAAAACATAAGTATTGGCACAGCAAAGGAAAGTGGAGTTAGTCTGCCTTCCCAATGAACTGTCAGTCTCTCTCCAGCAATTCCCAGGGATCCAACAGACAGCAGATAAGAACACTGGGGGCATTGCATGAGGAGAGGAGGAAGACTATCCAGCTAATACCGACAACCTACACCCGGACTGTACATGAACTTGACAGCGACTGAAGAAAAAGTGGTAGTTCAGTAATGTGACTCTCCCCTGCACCAGTAATTCTCTTGTTAATCAGCTTCAACAACCAAACCAGCGTTCATTCAAAGAATACTTTCTAAACATGACAAACTTGCATGACTGCGTACGAAAACCAATAAACTAGAAATAATTTCATAAAACTGTAGTAAACACACTTTCCTAAATTATGACAAATAAACATTATACTTACGTCAGTCGGCAAAGAGATGAATTCTTGTTCTGTAACGCGCATATACGTTCGATCTGTCATTCATAGCCAGCCAAAACCAATATTAACATGAAAGAGAAAACACATAATTACAAAACAAGTCTTACATATATAATGTAAATATAGAACATTCTGTTAGCATTAAGCAATACAAAACCTATAAAGAGGAATCGACATTGACATTTTAACAAAACAATGACAAGGTAATATAGTGCAGACAAGATATGTGGTACCTGGTATGGAAAGCTTGGCTTCAATTATAAATTTATAATAAATGTCTGTAAAGTGCAATCTCATAAAACAAACATGATAGAGTAACCTGAAAAATACAAGAAAAATTATCAGATCTAACCGATTTCCTTCTAACAAACCGAATATATATGTAAATAATGTCTCATCAGACAAATACCTGAATTTTGAAGATCAAGTTATAAGACCGACCTCTGGAAATTCAATTACAGACTTTAGAATACGATCGTGATGTTACCAAAATCAAGAATTTGGTAAAAAGGAAAACCATAATTAGTATGCTTTATTAATCATAGCTACAGTTAAACTTTCCATGCTTTCTGCAAATCAAGCATATAGCCTATGCATTCATGAACAAAGACTTAATATTTTTCTAAATGAAACAAGCACAGACAAATGCACTCTCTAAATTGGTTTTAATCATGAACTGAAAATCTGTGGACTGCAATGTTCATTATTCAATCATAAGATTGTGAGTAGAATCAACTTCGCCTAACGTATTTCACAGTAACCTTGGTGGAGATAATCTATAGTTCACTTGGACAGTGAATTTCCCATAGTTGTAAGCAGGCTAGGTTAAGGTACGCCCAGTCTTTCACAGGTTAGCTACAAACTAAACCTTCCAACATGGCTGACCTTAAACTGTTACATGTTAAATACAGCCTTTGGGTGTTGGTTTTTAAAACTGCATTTACTTTTTCACTTACACATCTACTTTAAAGCTCTTCAGTTACATAATTTCGTAAGCTATGAAGTTCTGCATGTAGGCATTATAAAAGGATAAATAAAATTCTCATTACATCTTAATCAAGCAGTAATGATAGACAGACATTAACTCTTGCTATATTCTTGTGCGCTGCACATGAATCTAGGTTTCAGTGCTTTGATCACCGCCCCCACCAAGCCAGGTAAGTACAGAACAGTATAAAGAATTCAGGCCAAAGGCAAAGCGCTAGGACCTATGAGGTCATTCAAAGCTGAAATTGAAATTGACAGTAAAAGGTTTGAAAGTTGTAACAGGAGGAAAACCTCGCAGTTGCACTATGAGTCAATTGTTAGGAGAGGGTGGAAAGTAAGAAGGAGTAAAAAGATTACGAACAGAGGTACAGTAAAACGAATGACTCGGGTTGCAGCTAGGAGGCAAAGGGACGCTGCAAAGAACCTTAAGTAATCACTGCAGTGCACAGCATGCACTGCACTGACAGCACACCGGCCAGGTAAGGGCACGGTATCCAAGAAAGGTTAGGTCACATTCCTTCAGAAATGCCTGCTACAGTTCAGGGTAGCCTAGGCCGGACCACATGGCCCTTCCATCTACATTTCACTCCTTTCCAGTCATTAACCCAGCCAAAGAAACCCCAGGTTCCCACTGGGTGTCTTCTTATACCGCCAAATATAACCCAAGCAAAGGGGGTTTGTGTTAGGCTAGCAGGCACTGCCATCTCCGATGGTAAAGAATGTCACATTTATCAGTGTCAAACTAAAACACTTCTCATAAAAACCATATTTTACCACTTTTACAATGAATTAATATCGTTTGGATATTTAACCGAATACCGTTGCTAAGGTTACACATCCTAACGTGATTAGGCCAACATACGGAAGAGGATAAACTTCCGGCTGTATTGGGCTATGGCCTAAGTTGACTTATATCAAAGTATATAATGGTAAAGAAAATTTCTGAGAGATAACAATACACTCCAAAAAAATATCAAAAATAAAGGAGTGGTTTTGATTCAGGTATAATTTACTGTTAACATTACGGTAAGAGTAGGATAATCCAAGATCATGCCAGGGAGGCCGATACGTCTCTTCTACACTACTCAATAGGCTACATTATTTTCACTTTGTATGATTTTCTGTCTGGGTAAATATGCGTAAAAAGAAGAAAATGTGCTCTCACGTTGCGCAGCTGAGTATCCTGCATGAAACAGGGACACAATTCCAAAGAAAAATGCGAGTTTCGGCCAAATGACAGCCATGGTTGACGACGATTGTTTTGAACGTTTTCTACGGCATGACAATTCAGCGTCTGGCAACGGCTAGTGGCTGCTAACCAGGAAAGAAAATTTGCAGAAGAGGAAATCGTACGAAGAGATTTAATGAATAATAAAATAAATATACCCAAAATGAAAAGAAATAAAAAATAAATAATTAAAAAACAGGAAAATGCAGTAAAACTTCCTAAGTCTGCTCCTCTTCACGGGCGTAATGGAGATGGAAGTGAGCATCTCTGCAGAAAAAAAAGCTGCAATTTTGAGCCTGTGACCATGAAAGATTTGTAACAAGTATGCACAATGTAGGATCAAATAAATCTGTGAATAACAAAGGAGATAGTGATTGGAAAAACAAGTAGATTCAAATATGGGTATCTGCAGACTACGGTTCGTCATTATCAAGCTGATACCCACTCGATTAATTGACACATGTAATTCAATCCATTGTGGTCTGCCATGGAGACGCTTGTAACTGGCTGGGAAAATATTCTGTGAATATTATGCAGAAAATACGAGAAATGACAAAGCTGTAGTAAGCGATCTTGCTGGAGTAAGAGAAACCATTGCGCTGAAAGATGCCTTAAGACAAGGAATGATATATGGGCCAAGACTACTGATAACATTTCCAAAATCTATGAGGCATGAATTATCATCAGGTCTGAATGGCCTTATATCCTAGGGCAAGTATAATTTCATTTTCAAAATTTCCTTTCCACTGGTTGTCAGTTAATTTGAAAGACATTGTCTCTGCATTTGTGTACTCCTGTATAATTTTTTAAAAATGCAATTTTGGAAAATATATTGAACGCACATCACGTATGCGCTGGCTCTCACAGAAGTGTCAGTCATAGAACAGGTATAAGGAGAGCTCTGCTATGAGAGCTTACAGTTTTAAAAGTAAACAGGAAATTCAATACAAAGGCTTCAAGATTCTTGCCAGTTCCCTAATAAACATTCTCCGCTATTTTTAGAACAATGGTTTATTAAACAGTCTAGCCCTCCTCATTGTTGCACTGATGTTGTCCCACTTAAAGTAGGCTAAAATGAAATTTCCCTTGGAACTTCATTTCTCTCCTTTGAGAAGGTAATAGTTCCTCTGCTCCTTTGTTTTTATTGTAAGTTGTAAACACCATCTTTGATTCTGAGTTATGCTCAATCTTATTAGCCAAACTGTCTCAATGTCACTTTATAAAGCTCTATGTCTTTGTAATAATTTCGGTATCTTTACTTGTTCTTTTATTACCTTTTCTTGAACCTTGTAATTTATTGCCATTGCATTAATTTTCTGTTGTATTTATTATAACCTAGAAAATAGGACTAGGTACCAACACATTGGCTATTGGTGCTATATACAGGAAAAATATTGAGAAAGCTTCTGACTATCCTGCTTTTATTGCTAAAGTTCCGGGTTTCTGTAAATATATCGGGATGAGTCAGTTAACATCAAGCCCTGCATTCATGGTGGGCACTCATCCAAGTGCTGACCAGACCCAAGTCTGCTTAGCTTCGTTGATCGTACGACCTTTGGTACAAATTTTTTTTTTTTTTTTTTTTGTATATTCGTTTACGAATATCAATAATGATTATGTGAGTTACTTTAATATTGCCTTTTTACCTTTATTTATATTACAAATTAATTATAAGAAGCATTTTCAAGCAGATTTGTGAGTCTGATGAGCATCAGAAGGTGCCTGATATAGTAAGTAAATAATATTCTGGAGTAACAGAATCCAAATTTCAGTAAAGTGTGTTAATAATTTGGAGACGCCATCAATATTCAAGAATTATTATGGAAATAAACATTTCTTACATCTAAATTTTTCAGACTGGGTATGAATTTGAGGCGTTATACAGCTTTTCGTTATTAAAAGGACAACATCATACCATGAAAAGTTCCTTATTGTCTGCTATATTCTCATAGACCAATACTAACCTAACTACCATTCCTTATTTATTCAAGGGTTACTGTCAGGTTCTGTAAATGAGGAAACCACGAAAGTTTCAGTTTTTGTCATTCCTTATGGGTTACATAAACAGGTATGCCATTTTGTATGACCAATGTTGTTGCAATCTTTAAGCGTCTAATGAATAATTTCGTCTATGGTTTAGATGGCGGCTGTGTCTACAGTGACGATAATCTTTGTCTACTCGTCCTTTTGGCGGGAACACCTGGAAAGCTTAAAAAAAAAAAACTTCTAGAAACTCCTCCAGGAAGCAAGACTGGAGATGAATTTGGCAAAGACACCCTTGGACAAGGACGTGTTAGGTATCTTGGTCATGTTTCTTGTCCTGTTCTTGAAGAGGAGAGTGGAATAAATGTTACAGAGGCCACAAGTTCCCGGTGTATCCAAAAATGACTAGCTCCCACTAGGTGAAAGGCAGTCCAGCGGTTTCTGGGAATGGCTGTGCAATGTTTTAAGTGTTGGAAAATGTTGTGAGGATCAGAATTGTGAACTTGACTTGATGATCTGTTTTTGGTAATAAAGTCCTGTGCTGTAGGATCCTTGGATATGCTTGCTTGAGATTAAACTCCTTAGATTTTAGTAAATGTTTTCTTTTAGTAAACTTTAATTTAGCCAACAGTTTTACTGGTACTGTTACTTGCCTACCACATCTGGATTATCTCTTACAGTAAGTAATCGTACAGTTCTTTGTAACAAAAACAAAAAACAAAAAAACCACTCATTTTTCTTAAGCCTGAGGCTTGTACAACAATGGGTTTGTGGATATTCATTTGTACAATCTGCACAATGGAATTTTTTTATTAATTTTGGAAAAGTGTTTAAATTTTAATTTTTAGGTTCCGTAATTGTACCACCAGTGAGATTCCCTCAGTCTGAATCAGTTATTTCCTGTTGTGTCAACTGGTAAATCTGACAAATTCATGACACTTTTCCAGTAACCAAAGACGAAATTTTTCTCTGTCGAAAATTAACTGCCTTCACAACATTATTGATCGATAATTTACATTATAGATCAGTCTATAAGACCTCAACGTGAAATAAATTAAAATAGAATAAAATAGAATTTAGGCCAAAGGCCAAGCACTGGGACCTATGAGGTCGTTCAGTGCTGAAACGAGAATTGACAGTAAAAGGTTTAAAAGGTGTAACAGGAGGAAAACCTTGCAGTTGCACTGTGAAACAGTTGTCACAGAGGGTGGAAAGTCAGATGGAAGAAAGAGAATATGAACGGAGGTACAGTAGAAGGAATGAAAGAGGTTGCAGTTAGGGGCCGAAGGGACGCTGCAAAGACCCCTAAGTAATGCCTACAGTGCACCAAATGAGCTGCACTGTCGGCACTACCTCCCTACAGGGGCAATGAATTAAAAGAATGAGCGAGTTTACGCAGACCATATGGCCCAGCACTGGAGTCGAGGAGTTTATTCAGCGCAGTATGTGAGATAATGATTTTTTTTCTTTTTTGTTATTTCTAGATTTTGTAACCAAAGTTTAAGGGGAAACCCCAGCAGGGGTACAGATAGATGTTCATACCTGCTTTCTCACAAGTTAAGTGAGGTTTAACAGCATCACAAAGCTTTCGCTAGCTTTCTCCGTTGAAAATCTTGTGGTAATTAGTGGCCTTTCGACTCAGTGATATCTCTTTTAACTTTTCTTTCAAGTTTTAAGGTCCTCGCTGCCTCCCAGTAGAGCAGGGGCGTCCAACCCCCATGCCCGTGGGCCGAAAGTGGTCCGTTTGATTTTGAAAGTGGCCCGCTAGAGAAAAATAAGTAAAAGTATATTTCTCTTTTTTATATACATACATACACACAGATGGCCCGCATGACTTTTTGTTTTTTCAAGAGTGGCCCTCAGACTAAACAACTTGGACGGCCCTGCAGTGGGGGGATTTTGTTTAATATTTTATCCTAGATCATTATTGGTTGTGAATATTTTTTTTTTTTAATTTCGTTTTTTATAACACAAAGGGGTTATGACATTCCAAAAATATGTACAGGATTTTAGTTTTTTTTTTTACATTTTTGTCTTTTTCCTCTGATCACAAAAATGTTGAAGCATTTACAATAATTACATGTATTTTATAGATTTATTTTTATGAGATGTCTTAGAAAGTTGACGGCAAAAAAATTAAAAATAAATTAAATCCTGCGTTCGATCCAGTAGCTGCGTGCATTCAGGCGTGTCAGTGCACCTGCAAGATTATAAAGGCATTTAAAACCACAACGTGGATTTCCTGAGGGCGGGTCTGGAAGTGATTGCAATGATGATGGTGACTGTGCAATTCTGAACTGGAAACTTTTACTTCCGAATTTCTTCTCGTGACCCGCCGGGGTTCACGGAGATGTACTTTCTAAGAGATGGTAATTTGTCGGTCACGACTTTCTTACGATAGGAGGCTTCGATTTCTCATCGTCTTTTGAGAGCATGAGGAAACGTTTACTTGTGTTTCCCGTATTTGTTGCTACTTTTGTGGTCTATATTTGAGCGAGTGTTACCACCAAGCCCTGCCCCAGTAGACTTACAACTGGCATTCGAGATCGAAAAGAAATTCAATGTGATCTGGTTTAAAATTCGTTGACAAAGTGTAGCCTAAATGTCTGGTGCCTCTCTTACTGCCCTGCTGTAGTTTTTCCATTCTAGACCTACCTGTCTCACTTCCCCGAAGTTCTCCTTTCTCCTCTTCTGTAATTTTTCCATTCTAGACCTACCTGTCTCAAGTTCTTCTTTCCCCTCTGCTGTTCTTCTTTCTCCTCTGCTGTTCCCCCAGTTTTTCCATTCTCCTCTAGACCATTCCTGTCCTACCTGTCCACTTCCCCAAGTTCTCCTTTCTCCTCTTCTGTAGTTTTTCCATTCTAGACCTACCTGTCTTACTTCCCCCAGTTTCTTCTTTCTCCTCTTCTGTAGTTTTTCCATTCTAGACCTACCTGTCTCACTTCCCCCAAGTTCTTTTTCTCCTCTTCTGTAGTTTTTCCATTCTAGACTTACCTGTCTCACTTCCCCCCGGATTCTTCCTTTCTCTCTCAGTTAGTCGGCTGAGCTTATCACATTCCGATGTTGCAAGATTATTTGCTCAGGTGATCTTATTTTCAGGAATGTGCAGCCAAGGAGAGCACTGACGTGCAAGATCAATGATCCAAGTAGTTTGCAAGTCTTAAATTTTGTGTAAGATACGATAAGCGTTCTGTAAGAGCGAACGTAGATTAAAATGTGAATTTATACGATGGTACTGCAACTAGAACTTTCAGACCTTCTGGGAAAAGCTGGAATGCATGTCGTCGTTGTAGACCTAACCTGAGGTCATAATTATATTCCCGTTTGCTTATTATGCAGATAATGACGTAAGGATAAGTGTAAGGTTGCTTAGATATGTTAAACTTTTGATGAATAGAACGAATTTTTGTGAAACTTATATATTAAGGACTGTGGTTCTATGGTAAACTCGCCTATTTCCAGAAGCATCAAAACCATTCCATGCCTATGTTGCAGCTAATTCCAAACATTCATCTATTCATTCTAAATAATTCTGACACGAGCCAATGGAAATAACACCTCCGGTAACAATCATTCCAAAGTTTATTTCACACAGAATATTAAGTTAGCTTAGAACAGTGGAATCTGAGTCAATATTTCTCTCGCCTACAAGGAAGAGACACTGTCGTCAGCGGTTCCCAAATGACTAGTTTAAGCACATCACCAGTGGTGATGTTATGCAACAGTTGACGATGGACCAAGATTACAACAATTCGATCTTCCCTATGAGTAAACGTCGGTATGCGAAAGTTGGGAATGTTGAACAGTTTTCAAGTATTCTTGTGTTGCATGGTTAATGTCGGTGCATGTTTCTGTAACGTAAAAAAAAAAAAGTTAGAAAAAGTTCCAAGGGTCCGTGTTTGGATTTAAAAGGGAGGAAGAAGAAGTCTGACTGAGGTCGTGAGTAGGCTCAGCTAGGAAGTCGTGCGGTAGCTCGGCCAGCAGCCCCTGGGAGGAGTGTGACAGAATGTCCTGAGATGCTTGTGACAGAATGTCACTGATGGGATGAATGAGCAGGTCCTGAGTGGACTGAGAGAGGAAGTCCTGAGAGGTAGAAGTATTCGAGGTGGTGCTCTGCAACACTCCCGCGTCACTGGTCAAAGACCGCTGCGCCTTACTCCGCTGCACCTTGTCCGCCAGCTTTTCCATCAGGGCTCGACGCTCTAAGGACACGAACGTCGTTTCCTTCGGAGGCGGAGACTCGACGGTTGTTGGCACAGACGACTTCGTAGCAGCGAGTGAACCTGCACTACTACTGCTGCCGCTGCTCTTGGTGGTCTCCCCGTTTGACAACGCTGCTGCAGAAGCTCTGGCAGCTAGCCGCCTCTTCTCCTTGCGACGCTCGTTTTCCCGCCTCGTCCTCTCCGGGTCGTTGAGCCTAGCTGCTGCCCTCCGCAACCGTCTCCGGCCGTTAGAAAAAAAGTTTTTGACGGTTATGTGGTGCAGGCCCAGTTCGGATGCGATGTGGAGTACCAGGCCTCTGGAGGGCTTCTCGGTTACGTTGAAGATGGAGTCCAAGGCCCTTCTCTGCAGTGGTCCTATCTTGCCCTTGCTAGCAGCTGAAAATGAAAATAAAAGTAAAAATCACTACGAAAATCTTCCTAGTAACCCATGAAAACATTACAGATTTAACAACTTAACAACACTGCTATTCTACTAAAAAAATATAAAATGTTCACACTAATTAAATCTTTTTTTTTTTTAAGTAAAGGTATTCGATTCTGTGGAAGACTGCGAATGTGCATGACTCACATGTGCACATGTGCGCCCACAAATTACAAAAATTTTGAAAATACAGTACATCCAGAATGACCTCGTCCTGGGTATAATGTCATGTCTGCCATTAAAGCCAAGGTTCCATATAAAACATGAGCTATTTCATTCATACAATCCCAATGAAGAAAAGAACAAACTAGAACAGTGGTTCTCAACCTGGGGGCTCGCCCCCTAGGGGGAGCGTCAGCAATTTCCAGGGGTGGGGGCGCGAGCCTCATTGAAAAATAAAAATTTCTCTAATTACATTCCTTATTCTCTTAACAAGAGTCGCTAAGAAGCAGTGTCAGGTATCGCACTAATTTATTCCCAAAAGAATAAAAACACCCCTTCTCTTCTCTTTTTTTTTTTTTTAATTTTCCTTTAAATCTGGTAGGGGGCGTGGAGGGAAAGACCAACTCTTAGAGGGGGCGTGGTAATAAAAAGGTAAGAACAACTGAACTAGAATATGACCCATCAGTTTCCAGTTTTCCATGTCTACAGAATATCAGTTCAGAAAAACAAAATTCTATCATTTCAAGACAAATTCAGAAAACAAATAGCTTGGAACAAAAGGAATCTAGAAAGGTTGTTTTTGAAAAGAAAATTAAGCTTGTAAGAAATTGTCCTGACAAGAAGCTAAGCTTGCGTTTCGCAAAAATACCTATAACCTTATTTTCATGAATATTAATGATAATAAGCATTGAAACATAGGTCTAAAACTTGCCTTCATCCCATGTTGTCTTGGTCTCCGTCGTTTCACTGGCAGGGAGGCTAGCATCGAACGTGTCGTACCAACTTCCCAAGTTGAAACCTGCCGTGGCAATGCTGTTGTCGTAGACGTCGGTGGAAAAGGCGTCGTAAGTCGACGTTTCTTCCTCAATTTTTATCTTGACGTCCGTCAGTTCCACGTTCCCGTCGTAGAGGCCGCTGCTGAAGTCGTTGGAAGATTCAAGAGCTTCGTTGAGAGGTTTGAGCTCTTCGTCGAAAACTTTCACCTCGTCGTCGTGCCCCCGAAGGCCCTCGCCTCTGGACGAGATGCTCGTGTCGTAGAGCGTCGCCGAGCCGAAGGTAGAGGGCACCGTTGTGGCAGTGGGCGTCAGGCATGGCGGAGGTGGCAGGCTGTCTTGAAGTTCCTGCGCCGGGGAGATGTCGTAGTAGGAGTCGGATCCCAGATTCGACTCGAAGTACTCGAACTCCTCCGTCTTGACGATGGCGTATTCGGAGAGGCCGTCCAGGGGCGACAGCGACATGCCGCTGTCGTCATCGTTGCTAGACGCACCAGAAGCATTTAGAAGTTCGAGCTGAGTCAGCATGTTTGATCAGTGCATAACACTGCAGAAAAAAAACCCTTATTCTCCTTTATAAATATTTCCAAATTACTAAGAGCTGAAGGTGTCTCTACCTAGAATATCAAAGCACCTGTAAGAATTATCACTCACTAACAGAAAAGTAGCACCGCTTTAGCACATGTTGAAATGAGTTCAAGATAAATACCACAGTATGAGTTTACTCTTCTTGGTGTCCTCGACACGTGCCAACAGCAGTGCCGTAGAGAAAACCCGTCTGTGCACTTCCCAAAATAAAAAGGAGTTCGAATGATGCTTCATCATATAACCTGTTTTTATTTTTCTGTCAGTTCACTTTGGTAAGAACTTGACACATTTGCCTCGTTCGGCCTTTTCAGTACCAGTTATGTTTCAGCACGATCCCAGGTAGCAAATCCCGTTTTCTGTTGCAGTTCGCATTTTCTGTAAAAACAATAAAAAAAACTCGTTAGTTATTTTGTCATAAAGGTTACCAGAATGCTATACAGTCATCATACAATTATTGCATCCTTATAAGAAGTACATACTTCTTGTTTCTTTTCACCAAAAAATAAAGAAATGTGCTGTAGTTGCAATACGTGCAATTTTACGTGATTTTGATCTAAGAGAAGATTTAATTACCACCAACAACTCTGTACACATCTGTAACCAGAAACTTGATTTGGAGAGAGAGAGAATAATGGCTATAATTACATGAATCGTTTTACAATGAGTGAAAATAAAGATAAATTTATATTTGTTTGTTGCCCATTTTTAAGTACAATATACACTATAACTACCAACAACCCAAAGCATCAATACCCTGTATGGTGGCAAAATCACGTTGCTTTGAAACTAAAAAGCGAGAAAAGATAGAGAATACCATAAGAATAATTTCACCAATCCAGTTACCGCACGACGATTGCTCTAGGCTAATTGTGGATAATTATAATTTGGCCAACTATAAAAAAATTAAGTAGTCCGGCATACAGGGAGAGAGAGTTGGGCGTCGGAGTTGGGAGAGATAAGTGAAAAAACTGAGAGAGAGAGAGAGAGAGAAAGTTAATGGGCAAAGGTAACGTTATTTCATTTTTGAGATTTATTTGTTATTTAAACTACATTTAAGCATATATTCTGTACATGCATTTCAAGAGAATGTTTTCAGGCTTGTGAGTGCCCTTTGAACCGATATAAAGAGATTATCATTGTGCGAAGAAGGAAATTGGATAATAATATAATGTAGGTCTAAAGGCTAAGAAGAAAGTCAATAGATGAAGTAGGAAAATAAAGTACATGCAATGTACTAGATACTCGTATGAATGGCGCAGTACTTGTAAAAGAGACGAAATAACGCTGATAAGACTCTAGTACTGATGCATGATTCAGATGTGAGTTTTTACGCATGTTTTCAACCCTATGCCTAATCCATCACTCCGCCGTTAAAAGACGCATGCGTCAAAGTCTAGTTTTACTCTGGAGCCACTGTCTTTTAGGGAAGATATCCTTATAAATCATTAGTAAAAACAAGAAGCAAAAATTCTGCTGAACGAAATCAGCAAACATTCACATCTACCCGGGCTTTAACTCCAAACCGTAGGCCATAAGTCTCTCCCAACCTCGACACACTAATTGAACCAATAAAGAGCTTTTCCTCTGATCGGCCAAGGGCCCTCGGCCCACGTTTGGTATTTTGATGATCTGACGAGGAAATAATGCTGATTTTTCTGAGAGCCAAGTACGACGTTGCAACAAGTACCAGGTGAGAAGATATATTTTAGTGTAGGCGCATTTCTCTACGTGTTTTTTTTTATTCAAAGAAACGAATGTAATGAATGGATGTTGAAGCTCGTATACTTTTCTGATGCGCAATTCGAGATGCAATATGAACAAAGCGTAATGAAATAAGACAGACGTAATACGAAATAAGGATAAGCTCACAAAAATCTTCACACTTCTTCTTACTCTAAAAGTTCTAGTACTAACTCTTAGGTACTGTATACACAGATGAGAACAGAATTATCTACTTTCTAGAACACAAGTTAAATGAAACCTTGTCTCACGCGTCTACCAAGAGAACATTTGTTCCCAACAAGAATACACAAGAAGGGACGCACTAATGTCTGTCTGTCTGTCTGTCTGTACGGCATGATTGAAAGACCATATTTCTGACAGGGAAATGGTATGCTCTGGCAACCGTCCAGGTGAGCGGGGTGCCACAGCTCGTCCGTGAAAACACCTACGAATACTTTTTTCTTTCTTTCTTTCTTTGCAAGTGAGCAACGAGAGGGGGTAACTCGGCCCCTTAAAAGAAGGAAGATTATATGAATCATACCTTTTACCGGAAATATCAAGTTTATAAACTTAAAGGCATTTGGGGGGCAAATTCGCATTTTTCAAAGATCTATAGACCTATGCCTACTAAATTATTAAAACTATTCCATTACAGTACAGGTTAGAGAAGGAAGGTTGTGTGAGTCATCCCTCTTTCCCACATATATAAAACTTATAAACTTATTAAGATGTTTGCGCGGCAAAATCACATTTTTCGAAGATCTATAGACCTATGCTTATTTGCATTATCAAATTACACCATAGCAATGAGGGCTAAGCTGTTTAAAACCATCACTCTTATACCCAGTATTTATCGAGGAAATATATGCCTGTTGTGTAAAACACCACGCGTAGATATTTATTGACTTTTTTTGTGTTAAAACGATAGGTTTCCGGTTCTAAACTCCACTTTTACACTTTCCGTCGTCTACTCTCTCTCACCACAGACTACTATAAAATCATGAAAACTGAAGATATTTGGTCCATCAGAGCTTTTAAAACTGACATTTTGAAAAATAGATACGTTCACACTTACACAAAATAGAAATCTTAACTAGACAAAATTATATAACAACGTAAAGAAACTACTGCTCAAATTATCTCTAGCTCAATAAAGCGTTTTATCGCGTAGTAGAAGTCAAGGTTTATGTGCACGTTCGAAGGAATGAAGTGTATATATATATATATATATATATATATATATATATATATATATATATATATATATATATATATATATATATATATATGTGTGTGTGTGTGTGTGTGTGTGTGTGTGTGTGTGTGTGTGTTCAAATATAAAATTAACACAATTATGAATAAGTGTTCGTGCACAATCATAGATACACACACACACACACACGCACACACACACACACACAGAGAGAGAGAGAGAGAGAGAGAGAGAGAGAGAGAGAGAGAGTCCTAATTTTTGAATATTTCGACCTGGCTTCCATTGTTTTTATCAGCAAATCGTCGTCTTTCGCACGGCTTATATTCCGCTTCATTGAGCCTCAACTGAACTTTCACGTTTCCTATCTGCTCTCACGACCCGCAAGTCGTTTCGAAATCGTTCTCTCTCTCTCTCTCTCTCTCTCTCTCTCTCTCTCTCTCTCTCTCTCTCTCTCTCTCTCTCTCGTACTACAGAACGTCGTTCCAGATAAATCTTTAACAGGTATCAATTTAGACACGTTCCGTTACTGATGCTCTTACAGTATAGCATTTTAGCAATCTCTCTCTCTCTCTCTCTCTCTCTCTCTCTCTCTCTCTCTCTCTCTCTCTCTCTCTCTCTCACGAATCCACTTTCAGTGATTGTAGAGAGGGGGAAGAGAGGGAACTGGAACTGGGATATAAAATTTTGGCCAAAGGCCAAGTGCTGGTACCTATGAGGTCATTCAGCGCTGAAAGGGAAATTGAGAGTAAAGGAGGTTTTAGAGGTGTAACAGGAGGAAAACCTTTCGCAGTTTCAATATGAAACAATTGTCAGGAATGGGTGGAAAGGAAGATGGAAGAATATGAACGGAAGTACAGTAACGGGAATGAAAGGGGTGTAGCTATGGGCCTAAGGGACGCTGCAAAGAACCTCAAGTAATGCCTACAGTGCACCGCGTGAGGTGCACTGACGGCACTATCACCCTAAGGGATATGAGAGAGAGAGAGAGAGAGAGAGAGAGAGAGAGAGAGACTAATAACGAAGGAAAACTCGTAAAGGCGAGACTGAAAATATAAATATTTGAACACCGCGTGTGATACTCGTCTGAAACCGTAAGGCAGGATCAATGAAACGCGCCCTCCATTTTTTCACCATAAAGGTCCCCATTTACTCTATTTCAATTATGAATTAAGAAATCACAAGTCTTAAGTTACTTTTATAGTCTATATTTCACACAAGGGAGGAAGTGGTCTAGGTAGAATCCCTAGTGGTCTTTATAAGGTCATTATTACTATGATTACGGGACACAGGTACCATAGTCTATGTAAGTTTCCCAGAGATTTTGAACTTATGACCATTAAGACATCATTATGTTCGACATGTGTTTGAACAAGAACCTACAGTTCGAATCTTGTTTAGGGCAGAATTATTATCACATAGTTCATATGTGTGCCATTATATATATATATATATATATATATATATATATATATATATATATATATATATATATATATATATATATATAATAAATATAATTTTTTATTATTTAACTTTCTTTATCCGGGATTCGAAACGAGACGCTCTCGCTAGTATGTGTGTTTATGTAGTACGTGCGTGTGTGACAGCCCTTCGTAAACAATGGCTTACACCTCATGCCGTGAGCTCTGCGTATAGCGGAAGAGAGCTCACCCTCGAACTCGAGCCTTCGCCCCGTCCGAAAGTTCCTGCTCTCCCCTAACCGTCCGACCGGGCGTGTACATTCACCCTTCCCACGCCGCGGAAATCCGATAACCCCCGGACTTCAGGGGCCCGTAAATAATTACTTCGGCTGTAGCCAGGGAATGCACGAGTGAAGAGGAGGAGGAGGGAACCTCTCTCTCTTCTCTCTCTCTCTCTCTCTCTCTCTCTCTCTCTCTCTCTCTCTCTCTCTCGTGAACGAGTTCTGGGGAAGGGAGGGAGAGAATGGAGAAAGTGTACTACATCTGAATTGAAATAACTTTGCACGGGTCTGGAACAAAGAGAGAGCTAGAAGACCGGAAAATTTTTCATATAATATTTATGTACTGTATACACACACATATATATACAGCATATATGTGTGTGTGCGTGTGTGTGTACGACATAAAATAAGCAAGTGGCAAATCACTACCTCACATTATTGAACAAGTAAAAAAAAAAACAAGCTTCATAAATGCAACCTCAAATATTGTTTGGCAAATTGTATTGTTGCACATCGACAATTCCTTTTAAAAAATTTTAGAGAGGACAAATAAGTAAAGTTATATATATATATATATATATATATATATATATATATATATATATATATATATATATATATATATACAGTATATGTATATATATGAGAGAGAGAAAGAGATGTAAATCTCTGGCAAATGACGAAGCCATTTTAAACCTACTTTTTGCCTTTCCCAGACTACCGACCACACTTTTCTTTGCGTTACAGAATCATTCTTCATCAATACTACATGTCATGTCATACACTAAGACATTCCGATAATTCATTCTGAGGTATCTAAAGTATAAAGCTATCTGCATATTTAGTCTAAAACAATAAGTGCTGCTAATCGTTTTACGACCGTAAACACAATTCAAACCCTTTCTTTAGGCGTGTCTGTTATTGTAACGCTACACACTACACTTCTTCTTTCCCGCTTGTGCGTTTCCATCTGGTGTTCCCGGTGGACTTGTTGCACGGGCTCCCGTATCACATGAAGCATTGTTTGTATCTAATATCCCTAGCCCCAGGTCTTCCTTCACTTTCATTTATCCTTTTAAATAAATATTTGAGTGACTAAATAATAATAATAATAATAATAATAATAATAATAATAATAATAATAATAATGCGCCTAGGCCTATGTGATGTCCGAAAAACTGCATATCTCTGTTTAAATGGCTCAAGTCTTTATACAGCTTTGCGCGCGAAGAAAGTGAACGTGTATTATAATCTAGAATCTTTTAGAATGTCAGTTTTAAATTTGAAAAGTAGGAAAGTTCTCGTATATTCGTGACTGAAAAGATGGTACTAAACAAACTAAATGTTCCCAAATTCACGACAAAATAAAGACTGGCAACGTTCCCTTAAGAAAATCACAAAAATATGTATAATTTGTAAAAGTCAATCAAATTCAAGGAGTCGTATTTGGTCTTGCTTACTCATATTTGCTTAGGTCTATCGAAATGAAAACATGGGCACAATCAATGGTAACAAACAAAAGTAGGAAGGTATATATATACCTGTAATACATTCCAAGGCAACCTCCACGTCATAAGAAGTGTTACGTTATTATAAGTTGAACGATTTCAGGAGTGAATGACATCAAAAGGTCTGTTGCAATAATCTCTCTCTCTCTCTCTCTCTCTCTCTCTCTCTCTCTCTCTCTCTCTCTCTCTCTCTCATGTATATACATATGGTATCATTTCTAAGTATACAGTAGTGTAACTCCTAATATTCTTCTTATGGCTTACACGCAAATCGACAAAACCTTTTAGACGTAGTATAACATTACTTTCGTATGCAATTCAGTCTGTTTGATTTCCAATCCCGGTCCCTTTTTGTTCTCAGAAAATACAATTCAAGAAAAAAATTAAAACTTGTACAAATACGTAAAAAAGAGAGAGAGAGACAAAAAACCTGTCGGAATCCAGTGCGACAAAAACCACAAGGTCTGCCGTGGCATTAAATGCTAAAACTCCAAGGTGTGCGAGTTTGAACTTCTACCACTGTTTTTCCGAATTATTCATTAATGTCATGGCCACCTTTACAAAAAAAAAGTTCATTAACTAAATCTATGAAATGGAATACTGTTATCAATTGTTTTTATCTACACAGTTATTATTAGTGTTAACTGCTGAAATACTGGTATGGGTTATGTCTACATTTCAAAGGTCACCAGCTCACTTTACGAATGATTATGATTCACCTTACAATTAACTATCGTTTCTAAATATAAAACTTATCGATGTCGTCTACAAAATATGCAGATATTTAGGCTTTAAATACCACTGATGTAATGACACGGTCATTAACAAAAGCAAGAGAAAAATGGCTGTGATTAACTTGAAAGAACCTTTCCGCCGTGTTCTTCATACATAACACCACATGGCTCTCGATTCTAAAACGGGAACACACGTTCTTTCCTTTTTTCTTTCGCGTTCTCGTCTCCATTTCCTTACTTTCATTTCATTTTCTTTATCTGGGTCACATTAACCTATCCATTTCCATCCAACCCGTTCCAATTCGACAATGGGACTAGGCGCAATCCGTGAGAAAGATGAGCTATGAGCTATGAGGCCAATCCCACCACCAGCTTACACGAGGAAGTGAAACGACGCCCGGGTGAGGTTGGATGGTCCCGGAATGCTATGCAGGGAGATAACACCACTTTCGTTCATTCCAAGTCTCCTTGTGCTTCTGTTCGTCGGTATTCTCTTCTTACCTAGCAGGTTTTGTTGCTTTTTTTTCCTCTCTCTCCTCCGGTAGAACAAGAAGAGCGCTACAGGTAAGCCGTTGGTAAAGTGACCATATCATTGAAAAGAGAGACCAAAGACCGCGGGTAAGGATTAGTGTGGGTAGAGGAGTAAATACCTCTGAGAGGAGGTAAAATACTTGCGGAGAGTTCACTCTTTTTCACGAGAGAGAGAGAGAGAGAGAGAGAGAGAGAGAGAGAGAGAGAGAGAGAGAGAGAGAGAGAGAGAGAGAGCACAGTTGATACTCCACTTGAAGTCTATCGTTTTCTGCTCGTAGCTTTTCACACGCGAGTTTTTATTTACTTTTTAAGATATCCCAACGTAAGATGGTCACTAATTCCCCATAACAAGGGGCATTGACTTATAGCATTGAAATTATCACTGTTTCACAAAAACACCAACAACGAGAAAGTACTAATCACATCCCGTAGCCAGCTAGATTTTCCTTTTTAATTCAGACGTGCACTGAACTACACTTTAATTATCGTGGTTCAGCTATCGCATCACGGACCGCCTGAAAGGAATGTACACATGTAAGTGCACACACACACGCACACGCGCATCTGTTGTTCCATCGCCACTTCCGCAATTTCGGAATGGTGAATTTCCGCCCCCAATCCACTATAGGATGGGGAAAAGGTACATTCAATCACGTATCACTAGTTCAAATATAAGTTCACGGGAGGCAGAAGTCTCCACCATGATGTTTCGCGTGTGCGATTCACTTAAGAAAAACTATGGGTAGTTCTCCTTCATCTAACACAGCAAAAATCGCAGCACAACAGGTAAAACTTTACCTGAGATCTTCCGAGCGCTCGCTCGCTCGCTCACTGTAGTAGATCACTGCACGAGTTCTAAATTTCCCCCAATCCACTCGACTCACGGCAGGTATCCTTCACTGAATTCCTCAGACGAATTTGCCGTTTTCTTCCTTCACCACAAACACTGTGAAAGCAACGGCTACATACGCGAACACTTACCTAAAAAAAAAAAACACTTCGGAGAAGAGCGGGTTCCCCACAAGCACGGCGTTACGATACGAACGAAAAGTTTTAATGTAGGCTAGTGGAATACCCTCACACACCCTCTCCGGGTTGGGAGCAGCAGCCCCCCCGGCCTATATTTTGTCACAATCCCCCCTCTCGCTCACGATGGGCGACTTAGCTATTTTCCCGGATGGCCACTGGGTCTATGTCGTTCAAAAATATCTCCTGTTATCACGGGCGAATACTGAGTACCGCATGCTAATCATCCAGTAAGTTTTACGAGTACATTTCTCTCAAATACCGTTTATTAAAAACCTTATAAAATTCTGTACATGGCAACCATCCCGACAAACCCACCGGGAAGGACCCGCCCAGCAGACCTCTACCTTCTTGCCAAGAATTTTTGGGAGAGTTGCCCAAAAACTATTTAAGATTGCATTTAAAAGGAGAGGGAATGTGATGCAAAGCCTGTCTATGTAGCCACCTTTTTAAACTATTGGTGCATCAAACAGAATTTTCGTTTTAATCGACGACATTAAAAAGGTTATAAAAGAAAACCAAAATCCGACAAAGAAAACGTCCAATAGGTGTATGGCTTCCTGTCAGGGACGTGCTGCGTGCTGCGCGTGCGCGCTACCACGAGAAAAATCAAACCATGCTGCTTGTTGGCAGTGGCAGAGTGTATGGCTGTACCACGTCGCCGTCATGCCCGCATCTCATGCCCCTCTTTAATTTAAGCGTTCATTATCATTGAGTCCGAAGGCCAAATTAGATTTATCGATCGGGACTATTTGACCCGAGAGTGGCTGAATTCTAGGGGCATTCCCAGGCCCGTTAAAATGTTGCCCTCACAATAGACCCTTTTCGCCCGGCATTAACTAACATCATAAAATGTGGAACAAAAAGGAATTAGGAATATTAGCTCGTAACTGCTAAAAAAGAACAAATATAATTTACTCATTTATTTATAAAAACCATAATTCATGCTTATTCTAATGAGTATGACTAATGCGTGCAGTAAAAGCGTAAATGTTTGCGTTTACAAAAATTAGACCTATACACTCAGCATTATCAAAGCTAAAAATAACAGAGTTCTCTCTGGTGTACAGGATCCAGGAAATCACACGAAGCGTCTTACTCATTTCGGTACCTTACAGCATGTGCTGGCACAAAAATAAATAAATAAATAAATAAAAATAAATAAATAAACAAAAAGCATTATTCTAATGACTAGACTATGCAACCATGAAGAGCTAGTTACATACAGTAGTTAGGCTGACACTGGAAATGAATTGTTCTTTGTCACGAGAGGCTTAATAGAAATAGGCCAAAGCGCTTGTCTTTCTTTTGCTAAAATGATAACATTTAATATCTCAGATTAATTCTTCCGAATTTATATTTGTCATTAAAATATTCACTAAATTTGCACCCCAAATAAACTGTTTAGAGGAATTGTGATTTGAATAAAAGCAAGTAACGTACTGTGTACGTTGTATTCATAATTTACGAATATATATATATATATATATATATATATATATATATATATATATATATATATATATACTATATACCTTTCACCTTTCCGTGTGGAGATATGTCAGAGTACGGTGACCTTTGATTAGCTGCGAGTCTCACGGGACGTGAGGTTGCTAGGCTCATACAATCCTTCACCCCGGTCGCAACCCACCTATGTCAGCTTTCTATAAGGAATATAATTTATTACTTAGAACAAAAGAAGCCCAGTGATTCTTTCTGGAATCAGACATAAGTTAACACGAGGAAACTGAAATTCAAGCAACCCGCACGTAAGAGGAACTCTGAGGAAACCCGGGCATTTGAGCTGACGAATGATGAAATTCTATACGAACATACAAACGTTATCAGCCGCCAAAAAAAAAAAAAAAAGGAGAAAAAATCCCCTTTGGAGCTCGTTTTCAATTCAGTCACTCAATCAATGAACGAAAATGGGAAGACACCCACTGGCCTTCCATCAAAGCTACTGGGGTTGTCAAGTAGCCCTCATCGATGGAAAGGATCTGACGCCCACATGTTTTCCCCTACCCAAAAATTCAAGGGAGTCTCCCTCCCCCAAAACCCTAACCCCCTCCCCATACACCCCTTTTCTGGAGGGAACCAGGAATGCGCATTGTAGAGTAATAAGGGCTGCTGAAAAGGAAGGAAACGAAAAGAGTGAGAGGGGAGAGAGAGAGATAATGCAGGGAATGGACGTGACATTTCGGGCAACATTGATCATCGATCACGAATTCTTGCATCTGTTGTTACTTGGAAATTATCAGTTGAATGAAAAGTTGGCATGCGATATCCTGACGGTGAAAGAACGGCTTTCTATTGTGTGTTTTTTTTTTCTTTGTTGTCAATTACTATACAATTGACAAATGGAAAAAGGAAATGTTAGTTGACTGATAGTATCCAGTAGGCTTATGCTCCTGTGGAGTTAAGAAACTTGTTGTTTTCAATACATTCAATAAAATGTCAAAAGTAAGGTGGAAGTTTCACTTCTCTCCCTAACAAATATGAAAATAGCAATGATATAAAGTTTATATATTTGATTCCGGTCTTTGTTATTTTATGAACTGAATTTAAATCACTGTACTGGAAACCAAAAACAATTGCTGTGTAAACCCCCTAGTCGCTTATGCGATATTAAAAAGTCTGATTTATTTGGAAATCTAGAACATAGTTTATGAACAGCTAACCAGATTCAAGAAAGTTTCCACAGAAAATGAAGTATAATGTAAAGCAAAAATGAACTTCAAGTTAGTTGAAAATTAGTACGAACAAAGCTTGTAGCTCGTCCAGTAAAAGATATTTCAGCAAATTGCAAGTCTTGAGTCTCAGTCGTTGGCTGCTACA
>NC_089767.1:37659508-37704508 GCF_040412425.1 Macrobrachium rosenbergii
GCTTTCTCATGATTTGTGGACTCACACATTCGCGGGTTTCTCTGTGGAACATGTCTAGCCATTATTCACAGAAAATTTGCCCATTCGCAGTATTTTTCACTGAGATATATTCACTAATTACTGTATTTTCGTATGATTTTTATGAATAAATGCACTTTTTGTGATAAAACTATTAAAATACTCGGGTATAAGCATTTTTACAGGGTTTTTCTTGTGTTTAAACTCTCATAATGGGCAGTTCTAAGTGTTTTTAGAGGTGTTTTAAGTATTCGCGGATTTTAGCTATTCGCGGGGGGGGGTGTGGTACGCATCCCCGCGAATACGGGGGTTCACTGTAAAGTGAGATTAATCTTATGAAATTTTCAGAATAATTATTATGTATAGCTTCAGCACTATTGTTTTAATTGAAAATTGTAATTCTCCCAGTCTCCCACTCCAGACACTAAAAGCTTGTTGAAATTGCAGTAGTCAAACAGTAGCATGCTGCCCTCAACTGACCACGTAGTAGTATTCTGACTTGGTAAAAGGCTTAGGAAAATAAATACTTTTATAGCAATAGGTTATGTGCTGATATTTTAAGCAATTTCAAAGATATTTGTTCACATAACCAGATTACTCATATAAGCTGGGTTTCTCTGATGATGGAATTCCAGTCTCACCAGACTAATATTAGTCAGGATTTAGAAGATACACTATAGCCAGCAGTACTCTGTCTTGCTGATTGATGCCATCTTTGCTCCTTCACTTTTCCTATTTTATGCTTTTATTGTTTATTGTGTTAGTTTTGGGATTAGAACCTGGAATGCTTTCCTTTGTAGGTTACCATAAGTAGTTATTTTTTATTTTCATTTTTAACTTATTAAGTATCATTATTTATATATCATCCATTAATAAGTTATCTACAAATGGCAGAAACAAACAAGCCATGTACAGCATTTTCTTTCACAAATCTTTAACAGAATTGTGGTTGATAAGGCCAAAATACAGGATAAACTATGCTGGATTAGCAAGGCCTTTATATGCTTAATGTTTTGACATGCTCTTTTTGCCTTTCATTTGACAGATTATATCGTGAACGGGTTACTCAAGTCGAAGCAAAGCTGGAGGAAGTGCGAGTAGGTCAAGCAACCGAGTACCTGATGCCTCTTGAGGAGCTCCAAGAGGCAATGCGTGTTCGACTTGAAGTCGCATGCATTTTACGACAATACCGTCTACAGAATATTCAAAACAAATATGAAGCAGAAATGCTGGCAGCAAAGCAGAACTTTGAAGTATGTGTTGTAGGTGAAATTTTTTTGCTTCATTAAAAGTTGAGAATTCTTTACATCCTGTTTACTTTGAAAGGTGTTCTTTAACTGCCTTCATTTTTCTTTCTTGCGGCAGGTCTGTTGCCTCCTCATGGTTATCTCTCTCTCTCTCTCTCTCTCTCTCTCTCTCTCTCTCTCTCTCTCTCTCTCTCTCTCTCTCTCTCTCTCTCTGACTTTTTTTTTGCTTTGCTCATGGAAAAGTTTAGGCCTTTGTACTAGCTGAAAATTAAATTCAGATTTGTTCATACAAGGATACAGACCATCTTTTATGTTGAAATACCAGAGAAATCATTAGCCTAGGCATGCTATAATTTGTATGGTTGCCTCTGATGAGTGGGACAGTAGCCTGGGAAAGCTGAAGAACCGTGTTGTTGTAATGATGTACTGGACGTAAAAAATCTATACAAGTAGACTTTTTTTAACTCCTGCATTGTTATTGTTCAGTGTATGACACTGTATCATTCATAATGTTATTGTTCAGTGTACGACACTGTATCATTCATAATGTTATTGTTCAGTGTATGACACTGTATCATTCATAACAGTATGCCATCCAAGTTAACCTGTTTCATTTGTCCATGAATTTATTATTTTACAAACTGCAGAAATTAATTTATAAGACTGGGATATATAGTGTAATTGTGGTGATACTTTTCTAATACCGTATGTCATAATATTATTTATTAAACCAATGTGCTCTTGTGTTTTAGTCTATCGGTGTTTTGAATCTTTGAAAAATATCATTAGAATATTTTGGTGGTATTTGTTAATAATTTTTTCATCTAATAGCTATGTACCATTGAATATCTTGCCTTTTGTTAGCAGAATGAAAAAGTCATGTTGTGGGACACAATTGAAAGTGAACTGGAGGAGAAGATCCGTCGGTTAGAGGAAGACAGAAATAATGTAGATGTAACGAGTCAAGTGTGGGCTGAACAGAATCTTCACAGAAAACGCAGAAGACACAGACAGGTTAGCCATTCCTTTTGTTTGTTTGACATCATAGAAATATGTGTTTCCTGGGTTACTGTGTTTGCTGACATAAGTAATGCACTGCCCATGTTTTTGCAGAGTTGGGGAGGAGATTTCGCTCTGTAAATTTCATCATATTAATACTGAACATTTATTACTGGTTTTTGGGGCTGAACAATTCAGGACATGCAGCCTACAATAAAGATCTTTTTAACTTAATATATCTTGAGTTAGTCCTAATTTTCAAGCCTAGGCTAAACTAGTGTAGCCTGTCATAGCATATATCAAGATAATAATGGTATTTAGTGTGGATCCATATGTACCACTTGCACTTCATACATGGAATTCCTATTTAATTACTTTGGTTTGTAGTGTAAAGCTTCAATTTTCAGAGATCCTTTACTGAAAACCTTTTCATAAAATGTTTATGGCTGCTAGAACTATTCTAGCCTGGTCATCAGTCAGCTAGGCTCTGTAGTGACAAGTATAATAAAATATTGTGAAGAAGGCTTTATAGTAACATATATTAAGAAAGTATGAAGAAATTGAAAAATTATTGGGTCATTTTAGGTATTTCAGTTATATCTGGATACTAGTTGTGAATCACATTTATTTTTTTATTTGCTTTTACTTTCCTGTGTATTGTACATTTATTTTTGAATAGTTCTGGAATGACTCATGTTATATGCTATTTTTTTTTAAAGGAAATTTGAATGCAGGAAAATTATTGTATTTTCTCATCTACAGGGTTCCAACAGTTCAACAGACCGTAGACGCAAAAAACCAACTACAGTGTCTGGGCCGTACATAGTTTATATGTTGAAAGAATCAGATATAGTAGATGACTGGACAACTATTAAGAAGGCACTCACAGCGTCAAAAAGAAAATCTAAATGTAAGTTTAAGTATAAGATGAAAGTGATTGGAATCTGTCTACTGGTGTACCAGCAAAACCTCACAATGATTATCCCATTAGTTCCTCTCTACATAAATTCATTCATATCTTGTCGTAGGTCTCCATTTACGCTCTTTTCCATATGGATTTCAGGTTTCCTCCTACTGGTCTTTTGTCATGCTGCTTCCATATCAATTACTTTCCTTACCAAGTGCTTATCAGGTATTCTCACCACATGTTCAGATCATCCTATTTCAGTTCCCCAACTGTTTCCTAGCCTCTGGGTGCCACACCTTTCTGTAAATTCATTTGTAATGTGTTCTTCCCATCATGTTCTTGCTTTGATTCTTTGTGTTATGTTTTTCCATTTCATAATTCCCACTTTCTTTCTAAGTGCTCGTATCTTGGCAGGTTTTGATTTATTTACTAATGGGATAATTTTATTTCTAGTATAGCACTCCTTTTCTGCATTGTTCATTTTGTTGCTGCATTTCCTGATAATGCCCTAACAACTGCTGTTTCGTAGCCTAGTTTGTCCCCAAGCTAATAGAAATTTTCTGCTGATATATTTTAGGAATGAAAAATCCCCTCTTACATTTACTTTTGCAATTCTGAGCATCTCATGTAACACCACTTGTTATATTTGGTACTGTGTATGGTTTCAAGTTCACCCTCATGCCTCCCACAGCAATCATTCGTCTTTTTCCCTGGCTGTGTTTTTTCTCTGCTTATCCAGTCCTCATAAGCTTTCTTTTTCTTACATTGATTTCTAGTCCTCCTCTTTCCATTCTGCTCTTTCGTATTTTGAACATTTCTTTTGTTTTCCTCTAATTCTGCTGTTGGCACTAGGTCATAGTGCATTTAGCAGCTCCTCAGGCCCACCTTTCTCCACTCCTTTTTAGTTTCCCTCATAACCACAATGAACAACAAATGAGTGTCTGTCTTTAATTGACATGAACGTATCTCCAATCCTTCAGATGCGTCTGCCAGTATCCTTACTTTAGACCCTATGATATTATATTATATTACAGGACTGTATTTAAGCCTGTGTCCTCCTTACTCATTTTTCTTCTACGGGTAACATTGTACTCATATGCTTATAGTATTTTGCAAATTGGTTAGGTTTTGTATGATTTGGGTATTAAATTATATTCTTTTTATCTTTCAGTTGGGAAAATAACCTCCCCACGACACTTTCCAGAAGCTTTCTAGGTAAGTTGCACCAATTTTTATAAAGTTAGCGTTGTTAGACCTGAATGCTGTTTTGTATTGTAGATGAATTTAAAAGAAATTTATAAGTTTATAAGCATTTATGATGTCTAATTGCTCTTTGAAAATGTCTGTATCCCCCTACAGTATCAGCAAATCACTTACTACCAGTATTTGGCATCAAATGTTATGGCCTCCAAATTTTATTCACTTGTTCGTCAATGGAAGAAGAACTGTCACAGTATGTTAGCCTAGCAAACATTTTCCTGGGTTGTATTTAATAAGCAAAATCTAAACTTTATTATCACTAAAGAATGGTATTAGCAAACCAGTAATGCCCTTCCAATACTCAGAATTGACTGGGTTGTATGTTTTTGAGACTGGTGAAAATCAGAACAAAACAGAGCAGTGAAATTGAACTGTAAAGGAAGAGACCAAAGGGTGTGAATGGAAAAATGAAAAGAAAGCTCTGGAGGTGGGAAGAGAAAGGAAAATACAAATGTAGTAATGAATAACGGAGATGATAACACCTAAAGAAAGAAAATTATTCTATTTTTTATATGAAAGATTGACTGAAGAACATTGCTCATGACTGCATTATTTTTTCTGTTTCAGGCATCCCGAAAATGTGAATACTGGAGTTATTGTTGATGTGAAACATCATCTCTCTATTGTCCATAAATGAAGTGGTGCACTGCTAATTCCACTGTTGGGATTTCAGGAAGACCTCAGTATTGGCTTTGGTTTTGGGAAGTTCTTCGTGATTTCTTCCCAGAACTTTCTTGACTTTTATTTTAATGTTGCAGTGTTTGTGTTTGTGATTTTTTGTTAACCCTTTGGTTCAGTGGACTCCAATAGTGTATGGGAATCACAAGATATCATTGGCAATGTTGAGTTTTGGTATCAGTCCAGTGGAGAATGGCCTTCATAACATAATTATGGTCTGTCATAGTTTATATTCTAATTTTTATTTGGAAATCATTAGATTTTTGTATATTTTTATTTTTAGCTTAACCTCATGTAATATTTGAGGCATATCCTTGTGTACATAGACTTATTTATTGGTATATCTACAAAATTTAGCCTCTCTTTTGCAGATAGTAAAAAGTGATCAGTTTCCTTTGGATTCCAAATTTAAAACTAAATACATATTTAAGTAATTACATAATACGATGATAGAAATTTTGTTTTGGTGATGTTTGATGTTTTATTAAATATATTTACTTACACAGTATGGAAGTCCCCCTCCTGAATAACTTAATTCTCTCTTGAAACTGAGGTGGATACTGGATAAAAATAACGATGGCAGCAAATTGTATCAAAAGGAAAGAAGAGTTCTTAAGTTTACTCACTTGGTAGATATTGAAACTTTCTTATATCCTCAAGAAATCTGAGAAAAATGGTTTTTAACTTTACACCCAGTCATTCAGTAACACCTCTGAGAAGAATTCATAAAATATCCAGTACTTGGGTGCTATGTAAACTTTTGCTGTATGTTCCACAATTACAGAACTACATAGGATGAGGTAGCAAAATGCACATCCTTGACTTGGGTTAACACAACGGTGGTCAGTGCCTTTCTCAGCCTTGTCCCTGTCAAGAATTAGGGAGGGAGTGGGTGCTCTGTAACTGACCTACCTCCACTAATAATGATTAGGAATATTTTTATATCAAGTTCCCTAGTTCACCCAGAGAAAGACACGTCTTTATATTTGAGTGTTGGTGAAACTTTTGAAACTGGCACTTTTTCATTTGTCTCAGTGTAAGAGTTTTTTTTTAAAAAGATGTACTAATTTATTAGATACTGTAAATAAACCTGATAAATACTAGTCCTATAAATGTCCTGATTTTTTTGGTTAAACTTTTCATGAAGTTACTGTAAGAGCCCCAGTTCGAGCATGAAAAGAGGATGTTGCAAATGTCACTCAAGTTTCATGACACATTCCAAATTTTTGCTGTGAACTAACATAGAAGGTTATATGATTTCATTCTTACGAGTGTGTGAGAGGTATGATTATTTTTCTTTCGTGTATACTATATAGATTTTATTTTTATGTTGCTGCTGTCTTTTTCATCTACGTGTCCATCTGTTCATTAAAAAGGGTACATAGAACTCGATGTAATTTTGCCCTTCAGGAGCGCTGTTCTGGAAGTAGTGGCACCTCAACGTATCAGATTTCGTTAATTATGGGATGTTTGAGAGAGAGCATATTTTTAGAAGTATTTCATTTTGCAATTATATCTCTGGAGTTAAATGATAAAAAAATTAGTATTTTGAAGGGTAATTTCAATATACTTGTTAGGATAAGCTAATGAGTACTGTATATGGCATTGCTCTACACTTTAAGCTATGCAAGTTGGCTCCAGAGTAAATCTGTGTTACGTGACGGATTTTATACTTACCAGGAGGGCAGATGCACAATTGTCCGTTAAGTTGGGGTGCCACTTAAATATTACTTATTTTAAGTTGCAGTGGTTGTTATGAATTGTGGTGTATACATTCATTCCATATGCTGACAACTAGATAAAAATTGTTCTGAAGAGTGGTAATTAAACTCTATCATACTTTTTTATGTATTGGTACAGTAATTGTGTAAATTTGTCAGTTTGTGACCTTTAAATATCCTAATGTGATAAAAAAATTTCCTACTGTCTTTTAAAGCAAGTCTGAAGGTTTCACTAGGGAAAAGTGTTAGTAGAAAGTGGTTTTTGTGATGATTGAAAATTGGCACAATAACCAGGAACTGAGTGCAGCATTATATTTCTGAGATTCCTAAGTCATTTTCCAGAGGTCACAACTCGTTTATGAGTAACCCAATACAGTAAATAGTGGAAGGAGTTTTACTTGCTATGAGAATGGACTTGATGCAATATCTTTACTTCATTGTAGATTAATCAGTTGCTCCTCTTTTACTTCAAAATCAGATAACTTCCTATCATTTATGTTTGATGTTTAAGTTATTTATTGTGTTTTATTGTAGCACTGAACCCGGACAGAATTTTTGAGATGAATCTAAAATTACTGAATCTCCAGTTCATAATCTTTCTCTTCCATTTTTAAGTATATTTTTTAAGTTTACAAGTTGGATGTTAAATTTGAGTAAAATTGGGGCCTTTGGTCTTCACAACCCATGTTCAGAGCAGTAATGTAAGCGCCACGGATTTCCTAAGGTAAGAGTGTCGTATGTTGATATTTCGGCATTTCAGCGGGTACTTGACGAGCATTAAAGTAGAACATACTTTATTATTCAGAGATCAATTTTGTCAGTTTCATAATAAAAAATTTAAAGTAAGACTGTGTTTCTCTGTCCTGGCTATCAGGTTATCACCATTGTTTGAGGAGGCATCTTGGATTGTACTGCTGGGCTGTCATAGGGTAGGAAGGATTTGTTCTTGAATGGACCATGATCAAGAATTAAGTTTGACAACAAAATGAGAGGCCAATTGAGAAAATATCATAGGGAATATATTAAAAATACAAAAAAGAAAGTAAAAGAATTGGGACTTAAGAGACGCAAAGAATGCCCATTAGTGTCTTCGGTGTACAGCACAAAGCACATTTAAAGTGATACCCCTACCTGGATTGCTATATGTATGCTATTAATGCTAATGTTAAAGTTTAAAAGTCCATTTTTCCCTTCAGTCCCCAGCTGCAACTGCTTTCATTCCTTTTACTATACCTACGTTCATATTCTCTTTATTCCAACTTACTGTCCACCCTCTCCTAACAATTGATTCATAGTGCAACTGCGCGGTTCTCCTTCTGTTACACCTTTCAAACTTTTACTCTCAACTTCCGTTTCAGCACTGAATGGCCTTAGTTGCCCCAGTGCTTGGCATGTATGCCTAAAATCTATAAATCAATCAAATCAATTAAAGGTCCATTTTAATTTGCTAGTCACTCAAAACTAATGCTCCTGTAGGGCTGGGTATTGCTGTCAGTGCACCTCATGTAGTTCACTATGCATTCCCTAAGGTTCTTTGCAGCGTGCCTTCGGCCCCTAGCTGCAACCACTTTTGTTCCCTTTACTATACCTCCTTTCATATTTTCTTCCATCTTACTATCAACCCTCTCCCAACAATTGATTTATAGTGCAGCTTTGAGGTTTTCCTCCTGTTACACCTTTCAAATCTCCTGCCAATTTCAGTTTCAACGCTGAATGACCTCATAGGTCTCAGTGCTTGGCCTTTGGCCTAAATTCTATATTCAGTTCAAAACTAATGCTTTTTTAGATCAAAATTTGACCGGGCATCAAAGCACAGTGGTTACATTTACAATTTTTTCTTTCTTAATAGAGTATAATTAATATATATATATATATATATATATATATATATATATATATATATATATATATATATATATATGTATATATATATATATGTATATATATATATGTATATATATATATATATATATGTGTGTGTGTGTGTATAATTTACCCTAATTGGATCAATTTCATTATCAATCGCTTTGAATTTGCTTAGTCTAGATTTGTATGCCTTGTTCCGTAATATTCTGTTAAAATTTCACTAAGATTGGTCTCAAGGAATAAAAAAAGTTTTTTGTCAAGTTTTGATTTTAGTATTGTTTCTACTATAATTCACTAATACATCTGTTGATAACTAGGATAAAGATAAAAGTTTTCAACTTTCTAGGAAAACTTTTTATTTTAGCGTAATAAAACAGCCTGTATTTAATTTATCAAGTTGAAGACTTGAAACTTAATGTATTTAAATGGCTTGTTACTGTTACGTGCTGTAGTGGTTCTGTGTTAGTCTTACATGCTATTAAACGATCCTTGTGGTGAACGTGTTTGTTAGTAATTACCGCTCCCCTGACAAATTTGTGTGCGTGGCCCTAGTAATGTGTAAATACTTGTGTAATGTCATGTTATTGTCTGAAATGCCGTATATTAAATTTTCGGCCCGTGATGTGATAGAATATGTGGAGATATAAGTCGAAGGCAATATCCCAAGTAGTAACAGAGGAGCAGATGCTATCCTTACCTTAAGGTAGGTGGGTCTTTGGTTTCGTAGTTTTGATGGTTTGTCGTCGGGTTTTCGTATGACGTCACGTTTGGAATTAGTCAAGTGACCAAAAGGTAGTTACAATAGTTTTCGTAATTTGAAACGACTGGATTTTGTTGAGTAGCATTAGCATAAATAGCCTGTTGATGTTGGCAACGTAGCGTAACCTATCGGTACCACATTGTAAACAGGCCTAGCCAGCCGTATATTAAAAAATGGGTGGAACATTGTTTTGCATGTAGGTTTTTTATGAAGTTATGATCTGATATTCGTGGTTAATCGTTAGCCCAATACAACGCCCCCCCCCAATAATATGAAATGGGGATCCCCCTCCTCCCACAGTGGAAATATTTTTTTCCTTTTTTTTGAAGGGAGATGGTGAGGATCTTAAATTGAACATGACGTTGAATTGTAATATATTAAGAATAAGTTTAAATCATAAACTAAACCGTATTTCGGTTGTTAGTCATTTCAAAAGCTTTCTGCCAAGAAAATAAGTAACCCAAATTCCAGAGGGAAAGGATTAAATACTGTAACTCATTAATGTCTTAAATGCTGTTGATCCATATAAAAATACTGGCCTAGGCTACAAGCCCTTACGAAAGCATCCTTGGTATTTTTATGTTATAACACCATTTTTACATATGACAATGAAACACAGTTTAGTAAAGGTTATTTAAATTATGTAGGCTAAGTAAGCCCAAATGTAACCTTTGGGGTAAAGTTGTACCTGATTGGGGCTTAGCCCTTATGAACCCCACTTACATGGCTTGAACTAGGTTACCATAAATTGTATAGAAATAATACCTGCTTGCATACTTATTTTGATCACTGGTTGTTCTCTTTGTGCTTAACCTTCAAACTATGGCTTTCTCTTCCTTATGAAGCTGTGAAAGAAAAGTTAGTTGTTGCACTTGAGCTTTTTTCCCTTGTGTGCTCTAGAATACTGTATTGCTTCATAATTTACTGCTTTGTGTTGTTTAACACTTGTGCTTTGTTTCATTATGTGTATTATTTTCAAATTTCTACAGTGTATTGCTTATTTGTTTGTGCAATAATAAAACTAATACTTGTGTGATGGTATTGTTATGATGCATGCAAAGGTTTCTTACCACTTTTGCATTGCGGACATCAGGTTACTCTTTTATACAATATTGGTTATTATCCTGCTTTTAAGATTTTATCATTATTGTTTTTTATCACATTTCCCATTTTATAAATGCAGTCTCTTCTTACCAAGTTTTACCTCAATTTTCTTTGCTAATCTGTTCTTTCTAGCTGTCTTTTATCAGTCATTTTTTGTTGGTTTATCCGAGTTTAGTCACAGGAAGTCATGCCAAACCTGTTAGCTTATAATGTCCAATATCAAGATGAATTCAGCGTATAATGCCCAATATCAGCATAAATCCTAAAAACATTGTGGAACTTTGTAATGTTTTTAGCTCTGCCCTAACTTTTTTCCTGTTCTTTGTGTTTCATATCTTGTAATGTTATATTTCTGGATAAGTATACCTTAGTTTAAACAGACCACTGAGCTGATTAACAGCTCTCTTAGGGCTGGCCCGAAGGATTAGATTTATTTTATATGGCTAAGAACCAATTGGTTACCTAGCAACGAGGAAATTGATATCCTATATCCTGTCACTGATTGACACTGGAGCTTAGTGTATGATAGAGCTAAACTTTTTGATACTATACTAATAGGAAGAGCCTATCAGTACAGTATCTTGTAAGTGATTCGTGTTTTGAATGTAAGACTAAGGTCTATCAATTCAGTGGTACTCTTTTCACTGTGGTGCCATTTGTGTATAGTTTTTTCCTCATTTAAAAATATTTTGTTTAAAACTTAATAGCATGTAAATACTCTCTATTCCTCATACCGTATTTCGTCATCTCCCCAGTATTAGGCTATGTGCACTTTACCAAACTTTATTCATTGAGCTGTTTCGTTTTTTATGTTACCAGGTGTTTCGATTTTGTACTGGTAATACTTTTGAAATATTCGTTTTATAATTACTACCATTGTTGCTTAGGCCTACCCCTTTCCCCCCTCCCTCCTAAATCAGTTCAGTTCTTGCCCTGTGACAAACAATGAAAAAACATAATCCCCAAAGGGTGTGTCGTGGAGATCGTTTTCTCTCCATCCTGTTGTGAAGCTGAATTGTTGATAGTGCAAGTTAAGAAACATTTTTATCTCTCTCTCTCTCTCTCTCTCTCTCTCTCTCTCTCTCTCTCTCTCTCTCTCTCTCTCTCTCTCTCTCTCTCTCTCTCTCTCTCTATAATAGTGTTCAAAGTTGCATGTCGGATATGATGAAATAATACTTGGGATTATCCACACCGTCAGTTTTTTTTATCCTTGATATTCACGAGTTCATTGATGTCGTCATACGACAAAACTTTTCGAATTTTTTATACATAAGGTGGCCAGTGCAGTTATTTATTCTAGACCTGATTTAAATAAGAAAAAGATGGGTATAAAAGGCCACAATATTTTTTACATTAAGTCGTTTTCAGTTGATTAGTTAACCCATGGGTGGCGGTTGTAATGACTAGGCCTAATGTTGAGATGTAGTAAGTGTGACCTCAGTCAGTTTAACATTCACATTTCCCTACGATGAAATTGCCATCATCATGCCCAATTTGGCTCGAGAAATTACATTAAACATACTCATCCTCCTTCTAAGGTTATTCCACCACGGAAGATGACTAACAGTAAATTAGTGTTAGTTAAGGGATATCTTTATGCAATTTGGGTCAGCAGAACAAAAAATTGGAACCAGAGAGAATTTCTGTCATTCGTCAAAAGTAAATTATGCTTTGACCGCTGGTTATTAAAAACGGTATACCAAGGGAGTTTGTCAAAAATGTTCACGGGCCGGTATTTGAAGTATGAGTTTTAAAATTGTTTTCCTTTCAGTTAAGCGTCTGTTGAGTTTTTGTATTGTGAGTGTTTTGCTTCCTGAGTTTGACTGGTAAATTTATTAGTATAAATGAAATAAAAGAAAAGCACTAGCTCAAAAAAAAAAAAAAAAAAAAAATAGTCACACTACTGGTTCAAGAAGTTACCTCTATTCTGGAATAAAAAGTTTGAGTAAAATCTTCCAAGAACATCGTTGGAGCTCGACGAAAGGAATGAAACCAACTATTGTTAGTTTGACCTAATGAAAGTGATAACGATTAGCCTATTCTTAGGGATGGAAAAAATCCACAGATATATTTAAAAATGAAATTCTACAGAGAGCTTTCTAGAATCGGTACGATTCTCCTTTTATTAAGAATATTAAGTATAAGCCAGACTGCAGACTACAATACTCTTGTCTAGTAAACTTCCACCAAACACCGCAACCTGTTTGAGAAAATAAATGGAAAACTAATAAGAGAAGAATCTTTGAATAAAATTGGTTACTTGCAAAATTAATGATAAATGTGACGATGAATAACTGCAGTTGTAAGATAAATTTGCAAGAGGGTGATACGATAACTAATTTTAAGATATGGAGGGTACATAGAGAGTGGAAACAGTCACCAGTAATTAAGCGTGGGCTTCATTATATGATTTATACACGAAAATGTAGCAGAAGCCAATTGATAGGTTTGCAGTAAGTAAAACTGGAAAAGTTGTAATACAGTGTTTCTAGTGCGATGCCAGACTGGTAAACCCATCTCTTCTCACGCTTTTTATTTTTTATTTTTTTATTTAATTTTTTTTTAAGAATTAAGAGAGAATATCGACTTCGGAAGGAAGTCCGGAGACAGATCGTTTCGTAAAGAAGCCCAATATTGGGATGGGAATCGGAAAGTTGGTAAGGGAGAGAGAGAGAGAGAGAGAGAGAGAGAGAGAGAGAGAGAGAGAGAGAGAGAGAGAGAGAGAGAGAGAGAGAGAGAGTGAGTGAGAGAGCTTCTATGCTCTTACGGATGTCAAGCTGGTGATAAAGAAGGCGTTTGTAAGACATAGGCATAACATTTCCGTTGATGATTAATGTCTCGGTTGTATGTTTCCATTTAATTTGACGTCGCTGAGTTTCAATTTGGCATTTAGGAGTATCGAAGAGGAAAAAGTATATGGATTTAGAAAAAAGAAGGTTTAAGGCAGTGGTTCTTAACCAGGGGTGCGAAGCCGGTTCCTAAGGGGTGCTAGATGCCCATGAATAATTAAAGCAAAATATATTTGTATGTACGCAAAAAAAAAAAAATAAAAAAATAAAATCAGATAAATATAATAATGATTATTATTATTATTATTATTATTATTATTATTATTATTATTATTATTATTATTATTATTATTATTATTATTATTATTATTACACGTCATATCAACTTTGTATTTTAGCTTTTTTTTTATTTCAGCAATTCAGGGGGTGCGAGAACTGACTGCTGATTTGAAAGGGGTGCATACATTGGAAAAGGTTAAGAGAGTCAGTATATTTCCAGAACACTGACTTGAAAGTTGCGCGATTGTCAAGGTTACTCTAAGCCAAGGAAAGTGGTAATGTAACTTGATAGTACACTAAATATTACGCTATATATTTGAGTTTCAAAATTTTCTCGAAATTGGCTTTGGGAATTAGCCTTTCTGTATTCCATTTTACTACCTCTTACTTCTTCCTAATGAACATCATATTCTTTGGAAGCTTGAATTCCAAGTCAGTGGCCCCTGTGGGCTTGTTCCATATGAATAGGTTTCATCTTCTGAATAATAATAATAATAATAATAATAATAATAATAATAGTAATAATAATAATAATAATAATAATAATAGTATAACGCAGGCAAACATCTTTATCATCATTATCAGAAAGATTAAACAAAAATTTTAAGTGAATTTAGTCTGTTGATTGGTTGACATTCTTTTGGCGTTGCAAGCACGGGGTTGTGGACGCTAAAGCTTCAATCGAAGGAATTAACAGTATGACAATAAGAATGGGATAGAATTCAAGTGACCAAAATATTGATCGACATAAAAAACAAAACAGTCAGTTAAATGATTTCTTAGGAAATTGGTAAGAAATTAATATTAGTATTAATAGTTGTAGTTTAGACATCCCCTCAGTACTGTGAAGGAACGGAGACTCAAAGCAAATCACCACTCAGTCGCGTAAAGTATTAGAGATTAGCCTAATCGCCGATATGCATCGCCTTAGCTGATAGAGAAGGCACTTTTGCTATTGGTCTTCTTCACGAAAAATGAAGAGAACAAGAGTAGTATGTGCAAGAGGGCAGCTTTGGAAGGAAAGGATACGGACGAGAAACAGACTTATGCTGTTTGAAATTGTGCAGAGACTACTGTAGAGAAAGCCCGTAACGCGGCCATTATGAGCTAGCCTATACCTCTCGGCGTCCCGCGGAGGGATCGATCTACCGCCCGTCTGATGGCAGACGATCCTCTCGCCATTTCGAAATCATTTCGATCATTTTCGCCGATAAAATGGAGGCACTTGCATCATGCTCGTCAGCAACTGTTCCATTCGAACGTGCGGGTCAATGCGGCGCCGTCGAGGCAAAAGGGAGGTCATGGTTACCAACGGGTGATTCGTGTTATCAAGTTCTGTAGTCATTCTTAGTAAGCATGATTCGTCCACATTAGCTCCGGACCTCCCGAAGGAATGGGGAAAAACGCGTCTATTTATGCTGCTGCTTTCGGCGCCGCTCGCGAAGGCGGTATGTTATTACTGTCAAACAAAACTGCCCGGTAGAATCACTGTTGACAAGTACTACTGTCAAGTAAGACTGTCAGGTTGCATCATTGTTGGCAAGTTCTACTGTCAGTTAAAACTGCCAGATTGAATCATTGTTGAAAAGCATCTTTCAAATAAAATTGCCAGAATGAATCATTGTTGACAAGTACTGTCAAGTAAAACTGCCAGTTGAATCATTTTTGACAGGGAGTACTGTCAGTTAAAACTGCCAGATTAAATAATGGTTGAAAAATACTTTTGTCAAATAAAAGAGTTCGGTAAAATCGTTGTTGAAAAGTACTTCTGTCAAATAAAAGAGTTCGGTAAAATCATTGTTGAAAAGTACATCTGTCAAATAAAACTGCCCGATATAGAATCATTGTTAAAAAGTAAGTCTGTCGAATAAAAGCGTCATATAGAATCGCTATTGAAAAGTACTTCTGTCAAATAAAAGTATCCGATAGAATCATTGTTGACAAGTACTTCTGTCAAATAAAACTGCCCGATAATATCATTGTTGACCGGTACTTGACAATCAGCGTAAGATTTACAAGATCAAGAATGCTTTACTTAATTATGTATTGTATATCTACTAATTACATTTTTTTGTGTTTAGAGAAGCGTTGATAAGAGTTGGATCAGGTCTGCTTAGAATAACAAACCGGATATTGCTCAAGATAAGAGAAAGAGAGATTAATATAATCTTCGCAAAGGAGCAGTTGTTTAGAAAAAATAGGAATATATATATATATATATATATATATATATATATATATATATATATATATATATATATATATATATATATATATTCAAAATCACTCTCACCTTTGAGAAAGCCTGCTGTTCTTTGGCTCTTGTGTGCCATTTTTTGTAGGTTAATTAGATGTGTATAAAATGCCCTTCTTTCGTGTAATTGTATATTAAAAACTGCTAATAAGTAGTTTTAAAAAGAAAAGCAATATCTATTACACGTAGGTGGGTCTGCTCATCGATGTTGGCTTCTGCATTTTGTCACTGTTTCTATCAGTCTGTCCGTTAGTTTTTTTTTTTTTTTTTTTTTTTTTAACTCGTTGGCCTCCCCTCCCCCCCTCTTATCATAGGTCTACAGCCACTGAGCTGCATGTTCCACCTACCCCTGCCTCTAAATATATGGGTAACAGAAATTAATTCAATTAGTTGTGATTTTAGTTTGTCTTCTGACTTTCGAAATCCTTTTCAGGAGAGAATATGGATGATACCAACATACACTTTTATGTAGCTTTGATATATAATGATTTTGATCATTATGTACAATATGTTTAGTGTTTATTCATGACTGTTGACGGATTACATTGGAGCCTTACTAAGCAGATTCTCCATCGCAGATCGTGAGTCTAGAGTTAGACCGAGGTTGCAGATCTTAAATGTAGAGTTGGACCGATGTTGCATATCTTAAGTCTAGAGTTAGACCGAGTTTGCAGATCTTAAATCTAGAGTTGGACCGAGTTGCAGATCTTAAATCTAGAGTTGGACCGAGGTTGTACATCTTAAATCTAGAGTTAGGCTGAGGTTGTATATCTGGAGTTAGACTGAGGTTGCAGATCTTAAGTCTAGAGTTGGACCGAAACCCATTGAAGGTAATTGCGTGAACCATCTAGTTATTCTCTGATCGGCGCCAGCGACCCTGGCAGGTGTGACGCCAGCAACGAGCAATCAAGATAATCAGTCGGTTACTCATTTGAAGTCATATGATTTATGTTTAATCAAATGTGTGGGTATTTAATGCCGTTAGCTTAAATGAAGAAAGTAGATTGTCGTGTGATGATAAGGAATGAACCAGGAATAAGAAGAAGAAGAAGAAAAAAAACGGACTTATCTACGCACCGGGCTTATGTGGCTTCGAACCCGCGTCGATGCCTCTGGCCGAGCGGAGTGGGCGCAGGGCCGGCCGGGCGTTGACCCGGCAACGAAAGGTGAGGCTGGCTGCCCACAGAGTACCCGTGGCATGGCATACCCACTGCTGACCAATTCTTCGGACTGGCGCGGACGCTTTCGGAGCGAAAAAGGAAGTCATAGTTGCCAACGGGTAGGGAAAGTTCCTATACTTAATGCATTAACTGATCATAAATCAGCCGCGTTGGCCCCGGACCTCCCGAAGGCTTGGTTGCGAAGAAGAATACGTTGTTATTAGATTAACCACCGGCGGTGAATGGGGGTCGTTTGTATTTCTTTTTTGTTTTTTGATAAAATGTGTTTTGGTTGGGGTTCTCTGGTGTTTCGCATTGTGTTCTTTGCCTGCTGGAACACTTTTATGGTTGGTGTTGCCTCGTGAAAATAAGGCTTTCATTTGTAAATTGGCAATCGGCATAAAGTCTGAATTATCTGAGATGATGTCTCATGTTATGAAGTTTGCTAAACGCGTATGATTCTACGTTTTGATTATATTTTACAGGGAATATGCCAGAATATGTTTGACAGGGAATAAGCCGAGACCAATATACAGGCCACATCAACATCGCATAAGCTACTACGTTACCGACATACACCACGGAATACCGAGAAGGCACTGTAAAACGACAGACACTCTGCTCGCCTGCCAAGCTCCCGTACTATGGCACCATTAGGGAAACCAAAGCATTTTATAGACCTAGGGGAAACCTATGGTCGCAGAAGCAGTGCCCCAGGGTAGTGGAGGCCGGTGCGGCTGGGCATGGCAAAATGGAAGTCATGGTTACTAACGGGTTTGAATGTTTCTTATCAATAATCATGCTATTCCAGGCTTATTGTCATCCGCGTTAGCTCCGGACCTCCGTCTGACCAGAGGCGTTCTCTCGCCTGCTGATCTGACTGTCGTGGGGGTTGCGTTAGGCTCTCTCTCTCTCTCTCTCTCTCTCTCTCTCTCTCTCTCTCTCTCTCTCTCTCTGTTTTTATATAATGTTGCAACGATACTGCTTTTCATGTAAATCAGGTTGTTTGCATGTTCGCGTTAAATGAGTTTGGTTAAATAAGAGAGAGTTTGGTGAACCAACTCTCTCTCTCTCTCTCTCTCTCTCTCTCTCTCTCTCTCTCTGTGTGTGTGTGTGTGTGTGTGTGTGTGTGGGTGCTTATAGTGTTACAATTATACTTCTTTTCATACAAACCATATTGTGTGCACGGACGTGTTTATGAATTTGCTCAACCAACTCTCTCTCTCTCTCTCTCTCTCTCTCTCTCTCTCTCTCTCTCTCTCTCTCTCTCTCTCTCTCTCTCTCTGTATATTGTTGTAACTGTACTACTCATATAAAATATATAGTCTGCACGCTGGTGTTTATGAGTTTGCTCAGCCAACTTAGTCTCTCTCTCTCTCTCTCTCTCTCTCTCTCTCTCTCTCTCTCTCTGTATGTATCATAGTGTCTGCACGTATGTGTTTTTGCATTTGCTGAACCACCTGTATTGTCTTTGTTATTTCATTTGTAAATTCGCTGCCATTACATATGTTTGTGATCATAATTCTCACGTGATTTGTTGGGAAAAAATAAAAATGGAGTAATGGGGTTAGTTAGTTATAAATGATTTGTTTAACCAGACCTCTGAACTCTTTTAGGGTTCTTCTCGGGCTGGGAGTATGGAGTAATGGGGTGACAGTTTGAATATATATATATATATATATATATATATATATATATATATATATATATATATATATATATATCTCATATATATGGATAATATATATTGAATATATATATATATATATATATATATATATATATATATATATATATATATATATATATATATATATATATATATATATATATATATATATATATATATATATATATATATATATATATATATATATATATATAAGCTATATACACTATTCTGTTTGTATAATTCCTATATAATAAAATAAGCTATGGATATATATATATATATATATATATATATATATATATATATATATATATTATGTAATACACTGTTCTGTTTGTGAATTCCCTCGTAGAATAAAATAAGCTCTGGATATGAAATAATTTGGGGTAAAATTATTATTATTATTATTATTATTATTATTATTATTATTGTTGTTGTTGTTGTTGTTGTTAGCTACAACTATGAAGGGAGGCACTTTCAAATTACGACCTCCGTAGAAGAATATTGATCCATAGGCGTGTTGGAGGTTGGAAAGGAGGGGCTGGGGTATATGCTTCTCATCCGGGGTCCTCCCCCAACCGTACGTCCGGTCGGTAACAGAAAACGAACTTATGTTTGTTCAAAGGAATTTCGCGGTAAATTTGACGTATTTTACTCTTCATACTTATGTTGTTATAGGCTATGCTTTAAATTAAATGTATTTCTTAAGATACTTAGGGACAGGAACATACAGTGATTGAGAAAATACGTTAGAATAATAGCATCATAGGCCTAATTTCCTTGCCAGTTCTGATAAACGATACTGAAGTCCGCATCTTATTGGAATTGACGTCTCATTCTTCAAGTGTATTTTGACAATTTTATATATAGTTTAAGCATCACATAATAAAACTCCAAAGATTCAGTAAGCTATAAAGTAATTTGTATCCACCGTAATCTTGAACATTCCTCCATCGATCGTACTTTATCATAAAATGTAGTTTCAAGTTGGTAACGTTTTCATAGAGCCATCTGTTGTCACATCCTGTACTGATATCAAGAGTGTCAAGGCGCTGCTTCTGCTTTTACTTCTGGAATTACTTTTACTCTTTTTCTCTTTTCTCCCCGTAGGGAGATAGTGCCGTCAGTGCACCTTACGTAGTGCACTGTAGGCATAACGAAAAGTGCCCCAGTGCGTAGCTTTATAGCAAAATTTTTATAAATGGTGATAAATCTCTGTGAAAACATGCTTACCAATTCAGACTACTTACCATCCAAGATGACTCGACTGTCAGTTTACCAGTCCACTACACGACCTACACCGTCATGTTGAATTAAGAGAAAAATAAAGAAGAATAAAAAAAAAATGGACCAAAGCACGTTATCAGAAACTATAGCGGATCCTGGTTATACTGCATGAATCCTTGACTCCAGTGGCATGACTCCAGTGGCTGATTAAAGTTAAAGCACTTGGATTCCACTTAATCGAGAAAATCATAGCACTTGAATTCCACTTTAATCGGGAAAAAGCTGTGATAGCAGGTATGATACCAGGCGAAGTTGGACCCTAAGTTGTAATCTCATCAGCTGTCTTTGAATTTAATTCTAATAATGATAGGCGTGATAGCAGTGAATTCCTGATTGTCTTCAGTGATTCCTTAGGAATCGTAAGTACGATACTATCCTGGAATGGGCTAGGAATGCTGTTACCTGCGTTACAGGTTCCTTGTCTTTGCCCTGACAACTAGGCCTATTTAGCCTCCTCTGTGTTTAGGCCTACACTACTTGATACCTTACGTTATCTTTGGTCATTCCTTAGGATTCGCAAGTATGATACTTCCTTGGAATGGATTGGAAATGTTGTTACCTGTGTTACAGGTTCCTTGTCTTTGCCCTAACAACTAGGCCTATAAAGCCTCCTCTGTGTATAGGCCTACGATCTTTGACACCCTACGTTAGTTTTCCTCCATTCAGTTTCTCATCGTTTTTGTATTCCTTATATCATCGCATGTCATTTATGTTTCCTCTGTAATAACACATGTTTTATGGTCTATTTTTTTAAATCTGGCAAACTTGCACTTAGCTGCTTGCCGCTGATTGGATGGACGTCCTGTTGTCCAAATCTCACAGTTTAGTTTTCACACTGTTCCAGATTTGTGATTATACGGTCATAGAGCGAGTTAAGAGCTAATTTTGTAATGTTATGTAAATATCAGGTGTAATAAACGCCAGTATTAAAAATTTACATACCGAATTATATTATATATATATAGTTACGAAACAACACTTAGTGAAGCCATAGACTAGAAATATGTTTCAAACGCATGAACTTTAATGTTTAACTTCCAGCTAGATTTTTAGCGCAATCATGCCATTAGTGGTTTGGAAATAACCAAAACGTATTTATTGTGCAATGCTGAAGGTTCTCTTAACACCCAAGAACAAGAAACTACCGTAGAAATGTAAGCTTGGCGGAAAAGTTGAGGAGGTGGAGTTGTGGGAGGAACAGCCACAGGGTTGACACAATGTTGACGTGCTCTCAGCGGGAGGTTCAAATCTGGGCAGTGGTGCTCTCGTGTTCCTAAAATAATCATCATTAAGATGCTTATATATCATAATGCTAATTTTTTTTCATTTCAAAAATACTGCAGATGGAATGCATTGAATTTATGAACACTTTTTTTTTTTCTTTTTAGCTAGTGTGCTACTCTCTGCTGTATAAAATTTCAGTAAATTGACTGTTCTTCAACTAGAGATTTTCAGTTATCTTTGACTGGTGTTTGAAGTTCTTTCATGTATGCTTTGATCTGTATCGTCTCTTGTGGCCGTGGCTGAAATAGGTGAAATGGATAGTAAGACACCTTCTCGATAGCCGATTCTAAGCTGAATAATTCTGGTTGTAAGTAATGTGTGCAGACGACAAATCACCGGCTGTTCCTCCTACAACTCCACCTCCTCAAGTTCTCCGCCAGGCTTAAATTTCTACGGTAGTTTTTCGTTCTTAGATGTTAGAGAACCTTAAGCAATGTACAATAAACACATTTTGGTTATTTCCAAACCACTAATGGCAAGATTGCGCTAAAGATCTAGGTAGAAATTAAACATTAAAGTTCATGCGTTTGAAACATATTTCTAGTCCACGGCTTCGGTAAGTGTTGTTTCATAATAGGTAAATATACTGTATATAATATTTCGGTATGTAAATTCTTAATACTGACGTTTATTACAACTGGTATTTACATAACGTTACACAACTTAGCTCTTAACTCGCTCTGTGACCGTATAATCACAATTCTGGAACAGTGTGAAAACAAAACTGTGAGATTCGGACAACAGGACGTCCATCCAATCAGCGGCAAGTAGCTCAGTGCAAATTTGCCAGGTTTAAAAAAATAGACTATGGTTATGTCATCTCTGACGATATGTCATTTCAACGCATGCGCAAAACATGTTTTAATTATGTTATCTTTGACGACTTTCAATTGAACGCATGCGCATAGTATCTCCTTATCCTTGTCTTATCGCTCGTGTTGCACAACTTTGACGAAATCCGTGATAACGAACGAAAGATAAGGAAATGAGATTATTGCCACAAATTAAAATTAAATTCTTGAGTATCTATATTGGTCATAGGGGTTTGGTGTGATTGGATCGTTCAATGAAGATGTTTCGCAATGTTGCACACTAAATCCAAGCGCTTATTCTAACAACGAATGGCATCTTGCAGGAAAGTAGACTTTATATTACGTCATGTTTTACTTGACGTCACCGATGACGTCACCGAAGCACTTCTCTGTATTCTATCCTGTATACCCACACTAATTTTTCCTTAGAGCCTGATCAAACGTACGTGTTGTTGCAAGGTTAAAACCTACTAATTTCCTGTTTCTTTTGAGTAAATTATTGAGGAAAGAATAAGAGTGTGAAGCATTGGCGGCTGTTATTTGTTTCACATTATTATTAGCGCTTATTCTAACAACGAATGGCATCTTGCAGGAAAGTAGCCTTTATATTACGTCATGTTTTACTTGACGTCACCGAAGTACTTCTCCGTAGTCTATCGATACCGTATACCCACACCAATTTTTCCTTTAGAGCTTGGTTAAACGTGCGTGTTGTTGCAAGGTTAAAACCTACAACTTTCCTGTTCCTTTTGAGTAAATTATTGATGAAAGAATTAGAGTGTGAAGCATTGGCGGCTGCTATTTGTTTCACATTATTATTATTATTATTATTATTATTATTATTATTATTATTATTATTATTATTATTATTATTATTATTATTATTATTATTATTATTCAGAGGATGAACCCTATTCATATGGAACAAGTCCAAGGGGCTATTAACTTGAAATTCAAGCTTCCAAAGAATATTATGGTGTTCATTTGGAAGAAGTAAGGAAAGGTAACAGGAAGTAGAGAAAGCAGAGATCAGTAAATTAACAAATTGATAAATAAGTAGTGTAAAAATGTAAGTAAATTATTAGAATACAAGGAGCATTGTTTGAGGGCAGTAATGCACTGCATCTTCGCTTGAACTTTTGAAGTTCCAGTTGCTAAAAGGATCAGGGATCAACTGTGAGTGTGAAACATCACGATAAACTTTTGTCATGGAATTTCTTCGTTTAAGCAAATGACTGACCGAGGGAAGAAACTTTATCTGAAGAGGATTTCCTCTGCCATGATGTATCTAAAATACAGAACTTAGACTGTATTGTAAAACATTGCTGTTTTACGCTTCGAGTTTAGTGGCAAACTCTATGAAATGCGATTAAAAAGAATGTGACAAATCCTTCCAAGATTAATTAGACCTAATTGAGAATTGTCTTATCTCGCAAAGCAGCAGCTGTCGATAACAGTACGAGATGGCCAACATTAAAATGAGTTTCTGATAGAATGTGAGATTCCGCCGGCACATTCAGTCGGCTAATTCGGATGGTTTTTCCATGAGGGCAAGCAAGACTGAGGGTTTTACCAATGTATAAATATACGAGCCCTCTCTTTGGACAGCTAAATGCTTCCTCTCTCTCTCTCTCTCTCTCTCTCTCTCTCTCTCTCTCTCTCTCTCTCTCTCTCTCTCTCTCTCTCTCTCTGCTATTACTCGGTATTTTTTAACTTTCGCAATTCTGTAAGGATATTTTGGGCGTATTTACCTGTTACTGTAGGCTTTACATAAGGTTCTTTGCAGCGTCCCTTCGGCCCCTAGCTGCAGCCCCTTCCATTCTTTTTACTGTATCTCCGTTCATATTCTTCTTCCTTTTGCTCTCAGCTTCGCTTTCAACGCTGAATGACCTCGTAAGTCCCAGCGCTTGGCCTTTGGCCTAAATTTTATATTCCATTCCACTTCACTGCTTGTGATGGTTATTTTTTTTTATCTGTTAGTTAGGTTCATTTGATTTATAACGTTTAATGCCTTAAAGGATGTGTAATCATTTTATTTTATTACTTTAATGGACGTAGATAATGTTCAGTCGTGTCATACAATACATAGTCCCAGAGAAGTTTACGTTAGGTGTGGCGTTATAAATTATTTGTGCAACATTTGGGAAATAAAAGGAGTAGAATGAATGTGAAACGTAGAGATGTGACTGTATAATGCGAAGAAAGGTTTGTAGAAGTGAAGGGATGTTTAGGCCGTGCTAAAACGCGGGTTGTTGGATCTTGTGGCTTGACAGAGGGCCATAGACTGGTCAAAAGTCTGCATAATTCGAAAATTTTAGGGGGAAGGAGGAACTGGAGACTGAGAACGCCTTTACTAAATGAGGTGGAATAGGTGCTAGGAAATGTTGTCGTTTGTTTAAGGAAATAGGCCTAGGTGGTAATGGTTTGTTCAGAGGAACAGGCCTAGGTGGTAATGGTTTGTTCAAAGGAATGGGCCCAGGTGGTAATAGTTTGTTCAAAGGAATAGGCCTAGGCGGTAATATTTTATTCAAAGGAATAGGCCTAGGTGGTAATGGTTTGTTCAAAGGAATAGCCATAGGTGGTAATGGTTTGTTCAGGGGAATAGGCCTAGGTGTTAATAGTTTGTTCAAGGGAATAGGCCTAGGTGGTAATAGTGTGTTCAAGGGAATAGGCCTAGGTGGTAATAGTTTGTTCAAGGGAATAGGCCTAGGTGGTAATAGTTTGTTCAAGGGAATAGGCTTAAGGTGGTAGAGGCTCCTAAGGCTTTAAAGGCTTCATAACTTGATCTGTTACACCTTGGATGTTGTCTAGGAAGGTTTTTGAGAGTTATTTAAGGATTTTATGATTTGAGGGAATTAAAATATGCAGAGGAGTGAGTGACTAGTTGTGGTGTAAAAGTGGGTCTGATACACTTGTATTTTGTCTGCATGCCTCGTTAATATTTTTATGAAAGGAGTAAGGAGAGAAATCTGAGAAGGAATGAGAGTTCCGATGGGAAAATGGTTGTGAATGAAGTGTTGTAGGGTGCTGATGTTGGAAGATGTTACAGTGTTGAATTGGGATAGTAAAAAGAAACTGCAGGACTAGTGAATGAATGTGAAACTGTGTTTGCAAGAGGAGAATAGTGAAAGTTACGTGACGAGACCAAAGTTTGAAGGGAAAAAGACTATGGAAAGATGGAACAATTATTGTAAACATTGGCAGCAGTTGATTCTTATGGGTACTGGAGAGTAAATGTAGTTTGGTTATTGAGCCAACTCTCTTTTATGTAAGGGAAGTGTATGTGTTGAGTGGTTATGAAAGAAAACGGTGCAATTTATTAAAATGAATTATTTTAGCAGACTGTGTTGAGTACGGATGAAAAAGGATGCGAGGCATGATGATACTAAGCAAAAGAAGCAAAATGGTTTGTGTAGGTGAAGTACAAATTTGATAGTTTAAGACGATTTGGTTTGGGAAAGTATGGAGGGTCGTAGGCCGATAGAAACCATGTCAAAAGTGGCTATGAAACGAATTGGGTCTTTAATACCCAGGAACCATTAGGGAGTGAAAAGGATATACTTCGGTGAATAACGCAGTACGTGTAAGTGGGTTTGACGAGATGCTTAGCTGCGTAGCTTTTGCGAAGTATGCAAATCGGCTGATGTTGTGGAAGGTTTCTGATGGGCGTTAATCCTTGATTTAGCTAGTAAAGGGTGAAGGTGAGCACTGGCGGTAAATTTTTCCATAAACCGTTCCCAGAAGTAAATAAGTGACGCGACGAAGACGCGTACGAGACGCTTTATCGCTTGTCACCAATGGTGTCCGGGACGATATATGCGTGGGCAGAAGGGTATCAGCGATCGTTCGCTTGGCCCTGACTCGGTTGGGGATAAAAAGGTTGGCTTCGGCCGCTGGCCCAGACTCTCCCTGACGCTGGCACCAACTCACCAGTGGCTCCGTGACCAGTCGCCGCCTATCCCGATTGGCTGAAACACGAAGCAAACTGTAAAACGAAAATAGGTCAGGATGTCCTTCTCGGCCGAAGAAGTGTCCCGCTACCCTGAAATATACTTCACGGAAGAGCAGCTAAAGGCGATCGTCGAAAGATTGAAGTTCCTGTACTGGCATCCTACTGCGAGTGTCGGGACGAGTGGAATTCAGTACTCTGCGCCCCTGTACAGGAAAGTTGAGTTTAGCCCTGTGAGATTCCAGCCAGTCCTCGACCACAACCCTGGCGGAGGACACAACGAGGACGACGACGACGACGAAGAAGTCGGCTACTACCCACCTACCCAACAGATTCTTTACCAGGGTGTTCAAAGTCAACGAGTTTTACATCAAGAAGTGTTGTACCAGCATTCGAAGCGATGAACTTGACTCCTTTCTAAAGTACGTTTGAAAATGATAAACGTGTGTATCACGGATTGCAGAAATGCAGTCCAGTACATTTTCACTGCTAGGGACTGTGTAAATATTGTTCTCGCTGTAAATACTGCTTTCTGTGATCCAGAACTTTGAAGAAAGGACTTCGTAAAAGTGGTGATGTGAATCTTCCAGAGGCAAGGCTGACTACAATTATTGATAACATTACGAGGAAGTTGGTTGTGTGTTGTGAACTGTTGTATTCTACAACCACGTTGCTCTGAAGTAACTCTGGACCGTATATTTAAGATGTACTGTAGATGTCTTTATAAATGAACTTCAGTTTATACATTGTTAAAAATGTAAAAATGGATTTATACAGCATGTATTTGTAACTGAATTGTTCACTGTGTTAATGCCAAGATTTTGCCTTATTGTCATATGATCTGTTTATAGGAAGCCGGTGGAAAAGGACCCAACAACAGTTAGTGCTTTCAAGAATTTTTCTTTCTTAAACAACTGCTTTTCTTTACCTGTGAAATCTATAGGAATTTAAACAAAATAACTGCTTTTGTATATAATTGAAATTTGACAGTTTCATTTAAATCACTGATTTTGTTTTAAAACAATCACTGATTCTGTTAACTACAAAAGTGTAGGATTTTTTCTTTTTTTTTCTTTTAAATTTCTTTTAAATCACTGCTACTGTTTACAACTGAACCGTGACAGATGATGACAAGCTTCTGTAAGAGTGAGTCGAAAAGCTCTGTTCAGCGACGCTGGAGTGATGTTCTTTGTGACAAATGTTATTAAATAATAATCAACTTCGTAGCTTTTCCCCGAAGTTTTCCTTACAGTCCTTGAGTACTTGGTTGAGATTTCCACCGAGAACGTGTCGAAGTATATAGCTTTTTAATTCAATTTCTGTAGAAAAGAGGAAGAGGAAACAGAGGAAGAGAAGCTGTTGCTAATTAATTATATATATATATATATATATATATATATATATATATATATATATATATATATATATATATATATATATGATCATGTGACAATATCTGGGAACGAGGGAACTACAATAATGAATGTCTTCTGCCCCCACCGCCCCACCCCAAAAAAAAAAATGAATCGAAGGTATCATCTAACCACATTCCATCGCTTCTTTCCGAGATGCGTACATGAACAACTATACCATAAATCTGAAACCAATAATTGTACATGAAAATCACTCCTCGCAAAGAGGCAGTGCAGGGGTTTGGCATCCCAGCTAAACGGAAAACAGGATGATGACTTCATTGAAAACTTGACTCAGGAAATGAGATCAGGGTCTCGAGAGTGAGAGACGAAAGTGTTTGATTTTAATCTGATCGAGAAATAAAATTCAAGCTTCCAAAGAAGACGCTGTTCTTTGGAAAGAGGTAACAGAAGGTTATTGGAAACACAGAGAAGAGATCGGTTACGAGAAAAGAAAAAAAAACAAATGAACAGTTTAATAAATGAACTGATGAAAATATAACTGATTCAAATACAAAGAGAAATGTTGCATCTTCGCTTGAATTTTTGAGATTCCAGTTGCACATCCTCCTCAGGGCCACTGGAACAGTCCAGTGTAAACGAGTGTAAAAGAACTTACCTTGAGCTTCAGAAGCAACTTGTAAAACTGTAGGAGTTCCTGAGAATTAACAGATGATAGACATTTATATATCTGTCAGTTTCTTTGCCCCAAATAAAAGTTTCCTTAGGGGGCGTTAGTGCCATTAGTGCACCCCAAGTGGTCGCCTTTAGGCATTACTTAAGGTTCATTGCAGTGTCCCCACTGCCCCCGGCTGCAAACCCTTTCATTCCTTTTGCTGTACTTTTATTCATATTCTCTCTTCCATCTTACTTTCCACGCTCTCTTAACAATTGTTTCATAGTCCTGTTATACCTTTAAATCCTCTTTACTCTTTACTCTCTATTTCCCTTTCACCGTTGAGTGACCTCATAGGTTCCAGCGCTTGGCCTTTGGCCTAAATTCTGTATATTATTCCTTATATTTGGGAAGATTGTAATCGGGAGGAATGGAGATGGACTGAAATGAGTTTACCATACGGGATGAATGAGTTTACAGAACAGAAACTCTGTAATTTCTAGATTAGAGAAAAACGGCGCAGAGTACGTAGGAGTGTCGACAAATTGCTGATGAGCTTTACGTGCACTGGAATTAAGATGTTTTAGGTACTGTCAGGACGTGGAAGTTTGCTGCCCTGTGTTCATCCATGATTCTTTGGTTAAAAGGTTTGATGTGGGAGAAATTTTTATTAATTTCTCCAGAGCTACTTCGTTTACGGAAGCAGTGTATGGTATATACATATACATGTGCATATGTATATATATATATATATATATATATATATATATATATAGTATCAGGGATGAAAAATTGGCTATAACCTTGCCGGTTTCAGCTTTTATTCCCAAGCCGTTATGAAAAATTGGTAGAAATTTACAATTTCTATGCTAGTGCTCTTTAGGTTTCAGCTTTTATTCTGTGGTTGAGTGAGACTTGTAGCCTATCAGGGGATTGATACATAATGGTAGAAATTTACAATTTCTATGCCAGAGAACCAGTAGTGGCTCTTTAGCATATACAGTACATTACAAATTTCTACCACTATGTATCCGTCCCCTGAAATGGTCAGGAAAAAGTCAGCAAACAAAAGAAACCAGTTTATTCAGGCTTTATAAGATACGGTTTTTCAAACACATCTGTGGTTGAGTGAGACTTGAAGGTTTTATCAAATCTTATGATTCGTCTTATCAAAATTATATATGATATTATATTTATGTATATATTATATATATAAATATATATATATATATATATATATATATCATGGGCGTAATTTTTTTTTATTTGTTTATAACAAAGGAACGTGGAATGGTTTAAACATATTATACAATCTAACAGCTTTATTCAGTATCATGTATCTGCAAGATACACAGTTTTTTAAACGAAGTAAGTACTGGCATTAGCAACAACAAAATTGAAGGTTTTAAAAATCTTATCGATTCGTCTTATCAAAATTGCGGGTGAGGTTATTTTTTGTTGGGGTTGTCGTCTCGCTAAAGAGGCGAATTTACTCGTATTTACGACGCCTATCATGGGCGTGGGGATCGGTGTGGAGTGGTTATCGCACTTATAAAAGGCGTGGAGTGGTTTCAGCACTGTATTAGGCATGGGAGTAAGCGTGGAGTGGTTACAACACTTGTAATAGGCGTGGGAGTAAGCGTGGAGTGGTTACAACACTTACAATAGGTATGGGAGTAAGCGTGGAGTGGTTACAACACTTCTGATAGGCGTGGATTGGGTTTTCAGAAGAAGACGCTTTTTGAATTTGTCATCTCCGTTTAATGCCAAATACATTTCTCATTTCTCCCCTTTTCAAGGGAAGGGACCGTACGTTGTCGTTGTACGTCTCGTGATTTGCTTTTCCAGAGAAATGACGTATTCGTGTTATAACCTGTCTCTTTGGGACTCACGTGAACGTGGTTGCGCGCAGCACTGGCAGTGGGATCCTTTCAAGCAGGGTTCCCAGATGTATCAGACCAAATTATCGTACCAAACCTCTTCAAATTATCGTTTTTGATGAGCATTATCGTACATTTTTCATTTCATAATATGACTGTATTTCACCTGGGTGGTTAAAAGTGCAAGTTCACCTCTATAAGAATGGGACTCGGAAGAATGGAAAGATTTTCAAACTAAAGTCGAGGCAAAGGATAACCAAGTGTGTATGGCTCCCAGGAGACAACACCTAATAGGCGTGGGAGAAGATAATGGATATAGGCCTTTCAAACTCCAGATAAGTGCATTTGGCAGCGTGGGGACAATGGTTCGCAACAACCGATAGACTTTAGGAAGAACCAAAACAAGTTGAAACATGGACCACCCATTCGAATCGCTGCCAATTATTCCTAATTCCAGACTCACACGTCTTCATTAAAAGTGCTGAAATATCGCAGATGTGGCATGGGTAGCCACGTCTGCTGCCTGAGTCAGTTTATACACTATTAATGTCTTTGGATGTTTTGGATTAAGCGTGGAGTGGCTCAGGCCCTTGCTCACCACTTAGCACCCATAGGTATGGGAGATATTCATATGTGGCGTGATTCACAACACTTATCAAGATTTCAAATAAGAATGGATTGCATGCGTTTTCCAGAAGACGTATTTATCAATTTCATAGATATATTTTATCTAAAATTTTTAATGATACCAAATAACATTTCTCATTTTTTAAATATTACAATATGCAAGGGACCGTTACGTTGTATTCGTTGCTGTAAGTTGACAAAAAAGTTCAAATTATCGCTTTTCAGAATTAAATGACGTAAATTATCGTATATATAACCTGTTATCGTTTATCGCAGAGGGTCAAATTATCGTAGAACGATACTGCGCGCAGCGTCTGGGAACCTGCGCATCCTTTGTGTTTCTGTGTTACAGTTATTTATTGCGCATGCGCATTGATTACTTGAGTTGAAGAAAAAGGGGGTTCTTTTCATCTAAGGATTTTAGAACATTCAGTTATCGGATTGATTTCATTTTTAAATAGCTTATTATAAGTATTGAGGCATAATGATATTACAGTACTTTTATTTTTAATATTTAATTGATGTTCTGTTTGATTACGAAGAATGTGAGTTAAATAAAATTTTGTTAAGGTTTGTTGAGCGCCTTCAGATCTAGGCTATATCTATGACTTGTTTATTATACAAATGTTACCGTGCCAAATGTAAGCAAATACATAATTTCTGTGGAACCATTATTATTATATATATATATATATATATATATATATATATATATATATATATATATATATATATATATATATATATATATATATATATATATATATATGAAAAAAGACCTCAGTCTTTTATCCATTTTACGTATCTCTGACTCAGTCACAATTACGGAATCACGTCGCACCGTAAAGATATTTTCTCATGCAATCAATAAATAGATAAAAAATGCTAACCGTAATCATCAATACTTCTGTTCTTCGCCCTATCACAAATGGAGTTATCTGCGCCGTGTGGAACTTCTCAGGAAAACTATATCTTTGTATTCCGAGAATTTTGAAGGCCGGCTACGAACCACTTCAGTATGAACAAAGCTACATCGCTATCCTTAGCATCTGCTGACGCTCTTTTTTTCATTATATTTTTTTTTCGGGTCACATTGTGGTGTTTGAATGTCATGCAAAGAGGTGGAACTCCGTTGTCCTTGATCATGCCATACTATTGCTCTCCTGGCCATAAATAAAAAAAAAAAATTGGTGTAAACGAGTTATCTGATCTTTATACTCTTTATCTATATTAGTTTTTGCGGTTGTTTGGGTGACAAATAGTGTTGGCAGTGGAAGATGACATTGTAAGTTAATTGTAAGTTTTCTCCGATGCTTGCTGATTACGGCCGGGTGTTTCTCTGGGTTGCAGAACTTGAGCCTATGTTTTTTGAGATGCGCAGTGTGCTCTTTCACGCAAAACTTCTTGTCAGGTTTATTGTGTCTGATGCACATTGGTTTAAGACAGGTTTTAGTACTACTAAGAAGCCCAACTGCACGTGATTTTCGTTTATAGTTTTCTGTAAAAGAAAACTGTTGTGCCGGCTTTGTCTGTACGTCCGCAATTTTTCTGTCCGCACTTTTTCTCTCCGCACTTGTTTCTGTCCGCGCTTTTTGTGTCCGCCCTCAGGTCTTAAAAACTACGGAGGCTACAGGGCTGCGAATTAGCATGTTGCTCATCCACCCTCCAATCATCAAACATACCAAACTGCAGCCCTCTAGCCTCGGTAGTTTTTATTTTTATATATGGTTAAAGTTAGCCATAATCGTGCTTCTGGCAACGATATAAGCTAGGACACCACCGGCCCGTGGTTAAAGTTTCATGGGCCAGGGCTCATACAGCATTATACCGAGACCACCGAAAGATAGATCTCTGTTCGGTGGCCTTGATTATACGCTGTACAGAAAACTATTGAGCCGAAGAAACTTCGGCGCATTTTATACTTGTTTCTTTATTTACGTGTGCACCGTACTTGCATGATTATAAATTTGCTATTCTACTTTTGTAATGTATCATTAGTTTTTCTCTAAGTTTTTTTTTTTTTTTTTTACCATTGGGTGATGTGTTCAGTGGAAATTTGTGAAAGTTAATGGCCGCCTCAATATAAATGGTTTTCTGTTTTGTGCAACATTATTATTATTATTATTATTATTATTATTATTATTATTATTATTATTATTATTATTATTATTATTATTATTAATTGAGAAAATTACCTGTAAGTAAATCTATGTTGTATATATATATATATATATATATATATATATATATATATATATATATATATATATATATATATATATATATAAACATAAACATACATACATACATGCTCATACACATACAAACTATTCTTCGCATACAGACTATATACAGGTGCGTCAGATGGCGAGCAGAGTACACATGCAGAGAAAGACAGCTGCGCATAGTTGCATCACATTTGTCAATAAATGTTGTTGTCAGCACCGAAAATAATGAGGACACAATTGGTAGGAGGGGGTTCAGGAAAGTAGGAGTGAAGGAGGATAATATGAACGGAGGTGCAGTGAAACGAATGAAAGGGGTTGCAGCGAGGGGCCGAAGGGACGTTGCGAAGAACCTTAAGTAATGCCCACAGTGCACCGCATGAGATAGACGGACGGCGCAACCCCCCTACCAACTGGGGATAGATTAACTATAAAAAAAGTGAAGAAGCTTTCACTCAAAACCTTTATTTTCGAATATCTGCAGAACTTCGATTATACTGATAGCTGTATATATATAGATGTCCAAGTGTCTCTGGAAAGGCAGCTTCTGGGAATGAAGGCAGTGCCTTTTGAGAATTAGACAGCTGACAAAAGTCAGCGCATGTTTTTGTTGTCAAAGGTCTTCTTACATGAAGCAGAAATGTCTTTCCTGAGAGAGAGAGAGAGAGAGAGAGAGAGAGAGAGAGAGAGAGAGAGAGAGAGAGAGAGAGAGAGAGAGAGAGAGAGGATCCAGCAAATTTTAGAACGAGGATTGTAATTCTACTGTTAAAAAGGGCTTAAATCGCTAAATTGCATATGATTTCATAAATCTCTGATTATAACATATAAACTAGGGGATTTTAAGTTGTTCCAATTAATAATTGTGACCATATAAAAAACCATGTGGATGGAAACGTAACAAGTAACACTGAATGAAGTTAAGGCTGGATATTTGATTATAACGAAGAGGATAAAGTCTGGCTGATGGACGGTTGCAGTTTCACCATCAGAGGACTGTTGACGTAGCAATGAATGCGTTGAGTTCAGTCAAAGATTTCGGAATAATATTTTAAATCTGGTGAATATTTGCTCTAAGATGGTTTCAGTAAGTACAGGTAGGTTGAATAGCTGTACGAAGTTCGTCTTTTTCCATGGAGTGCTAGAATAAACAAAAAAACAGTAAACTGCATCTAGTGGGTTACATCCTGCCGATTTTGTAACTTATCATGAAGAATTTGATAGTGCTTTATTTTTTTTTTTCAGCTGGGTATGTCTTCAGTACTAACAAGTCCAGTCTGTTTATAGTCACATTTGGGAAATGTAGGCCATTTTGTTACTGATGTATAATTATATATATATATATATATATATATATATATATATATATATATATATGTGTGTGTGTGTGTGTGTATGTATGTATGTATATGTATATATTTTTTAATTTCTCTGTATGTATATATATATATATATATATATATATATATATATATACATATACACACATATACAGTACATATATATACTTACTATTTTAAGGTCAATAAGACGAAGCAGTGGGCTGACTCAAATGACAATGATGAAATGAGAAAAATTTAAGTTTTCCTCCATTTCCGTTCGTGAATTAACTCTTTTTACTCCAATTTTTTAAAATAACTTTTTTTTTTAACTGAAAATAATCCCGCGAATTTCATTTAAACTGATGATTGAAATAATTCATTCGATGTGCCATTTTATTTTATTCTGTGGCTGAGTTATTGTGTTATTTTCTTTATACTTTTTATTACCTTTAAATTTAGAGCTGTATTATTTAGGAAGGATTATTTTTCTTTAATATATAAGTTTGTGTTATGTAGATAAATATATAAATATATAATTCTCTTTTTTATTTATATAATAAATCCGTTATGGATTTAAGTACACGGGATAAGAATACGTTGGAATAACGCATTCGGCCGTGTTCGGTAAAAATTAACGGAAAGCGGGATTCTGTCCGCGATTTCATTCCTTGCCAGAGTGGGAGTCGACCCGTGGCGGTCGGTTGGATCAGTGTTTCCCTCGGCGGGACTTTCCTCAAAACATATTGGGACCTTATCCCCACTTCCTGGAAGATCCTTTGCCCTTTCCGTACCGCCAGGAACCTTGAGCCGTCCAGTGCGGACGCCTTCGGCAAAAGGGAAGTCGTTGTCACCAACGGGTGTTCAGAGTTATACAAAGTGGTAGTTCAAGTCTTGATGTATGCTCATCCGCATTAGCTCCGGACCTCCCCGTAAGCGGAGGGTTGGACGGGCCATCACATTATTGCCGCGGTGCCTTCCCCTGTACGGAATTAACTTCAGTTTCTTTTTAGGATGTAAATATTAGACAGGTTTGTAACTGTAATAACCAAAATGCCTTCTTTGAATACATAAAGCTGTGGGAGGTTTTACCATGCAAACTGTTACAGTACAACGCTAGGCTTACGTTTAATAGGTCTAGGATTGCTTTAGCCTATGGCTTACCAGTCCACCCAGCGGTAAATATGTATCAGTATCTTATGTATTCGAGGAAAAGGGCGTGGAGGTAGCAACCTCACCCCTGTGACTTGCTGGAAACCGGAAAACTACACCCTTTTGGTTTACCGCACATCTTTAAGGAAAAACGCTTGTGGTAAATATAGAAAGTTACGTCATTTTGTACTGCTTAGGCTTGTTTTTCGTAATTTCAGGTTCCCAGAGGACAATTCAGTCATATTATTATTATTATTATTATTATTATTATTATTATTATTATTATTATTATTATTATTATTATTCAGGTGAACCCTGTTCACACGGAACAAGCCCAAAGGGGCCATTGACTGGAAATTTAAGCTTCCAAAGAATATGGTGTTCATTCGGCAAACCCATTTATTTATATAACAGTTGACCTCTTAGTAATTAATGAAATATATGATTGCAAGCCTTACCCCCTGTAAATAAAAAGGATAATAATATTTAGTTGCAGGGAAAAAGTGAATAAATAAAAAGGATAATAATATTTTGACGCAGGAAAAAAAAAAAGATACATAATAATATTCCGTTGTAGGGGGAAAATTTTTGAAATAACAAGGACAACATTATGCCGTAAAAAAAAAAAAGAATAAATATTAATAATAATATTCCCTAGTTGGAATATGACGAGCATGAACTGAATAGAAAGCTCTTGACGAAAGAGTTCATACAACGGCCTTGTGGCGCAACGGATAACGCGTCTGACTACGGATCAGAAGATTCCAGGTTCGAATCCTGGCAAGGTCGGCGGTAAATCTTTTTTGCTTTTGGTCCGTGCTTGATTTTATGTCGTTTATGCAGAAATGTGTATATTTTTTCATTGTAGACTATGTTAATTTAGCTATACACGTGTGTGTGTGTGTGTATGTATATATGCACAGTATATATACACAAGGTCTATTCCTTACACTATATTTATGCACTATTGTATATATATATATATATATATATATATATATATATATATATATATATATATATATATATATATATATATATATATATATATATATATATATATATATATATCACAGACACACACACACACACACGTGTGTGTAGCTAAATTAACATCACTGTTACAATGAAAAGAAATATGCATACTGCTTGCATAAACAGCACAAAATCAAGTTTTCACAAAATCTATCCACTTCTCAAAACACCTTTGTTTATATTTGCTAGCTTTTTTTTTTCTCGAAATCTTCACTCATTTCCTTATTACAACCTCTGGACTGCGCACATTCCACCAGGCAGTTTATTTCAACGGTCTCAGCATTTTTTTTTTCCACAGCCTCCATATTTTCAACAAGACTTCATCACCATGTAATGGAGACAAGTAGACTTTACAGTACCTCGGTAGATTTCAACTTTTACTGAAGACATGCCTTCCAAACCTTTTGTACGGCTCCTACTTAATTTTTTGTTCAACTTGCTGAGTGATTCTCCTCTTTGCTAATTCTACTCTATTTGAGACATTAATATTCTTCTAAAATAGTTATACAAATCTACCCGTTCTACCATTACATGAAAATTTTATTCCAAAATACTTAGGCAAATCTGACACTTCTCTTCTCTCGCCTTCTGTACCGACATGCATAGTCTCATAATGTTAACGCACCCTCATGTACTAACTGTTATTGACATTTACGTTCTAAAAGACATCTGTCCTTACTGGCAATGAAAGGTAGCGCACTGAGCAGCTCAGATAAATGACACACCGTCGGTGTCTCGTTTTTGTTTTTGTATTAAAAAACTCCGATGTAAGACTAGTCTTAAGAAACTGCATCCACTTAGCACATTCTCATCCCTTGACATCCTGTCCTTCCAAATAATCTTTTTTAGGATCGTTTATTCATCTAACAGCTGTTTCTTATTCCACTTGAATTTGTAACACAACTATTTAGTAAAAACGTGGTCTGCAAACCCTTTCAGGTCCTCCCCTGACTAGGCCTATGTTCCCTTACCATCTGAATCGAAACATCTTTCATAAATTATTCAGTGTAGCAGATGATCGATTGTCCCTGTGAATGCAAGCTCCTCTATCAGCTTTCCATTTAGGCCTATACAAATTGACCAATATCCCTCTTGCGCTCTCCTGACGGAGAGCTAGGCAGTTCCATTCTGCTTTACTGTAGTACCATGCTTGTAACCCCATGAACTTATAATGGTTTTCATCGTCTCAACTTTTTCATTATGCCTGTTCCATTCTCAATAGTTACCTCCCAACTCTTCTGTCCGATTTCCTCCAAGTCCTCTATTCTTGCGTGATTCAGTTCCGTTAGTGTTTTGACGTAAGACATTCAAGTGATTCAACCGTTTTTTAGAAATACTTCCTCTGGGACTGCCATCTGGTCAAAACATCTATTGCCTCATGTTCTCGGATACATTTTTTGTTACTTAAACTCAGCCTCCTCGTTGATTCTCCTTTAGTAAAATTAAAATTCACCTGTAGATATTTTTATCTCGACTTTTATCTATCTTCTTATCCTTGACTGTCTTGTTCACCATCTTTTTCAACCGGTATGAGTCTAGCTGTAACTGTACTTCAAAATGTCTTACGTTTCCTTCATTAATTCCCACTTTGTTGGACCGTCATTCGACTTCTTTCGATGTTCATTTCTTCTAATTATTCCTACCCAAGTGCCTGTATCCATTGAGCATTCCAGGCTGTCTCAGTGACCCCATTTTGAACTATTTTTAAATTTCTCCATCGTCGTTTACTGAATATTCATCGCCCTCGTGACTTATTCTTTTTATAGTTATAATCCCTTTTTTTAAATGTCCTTGAGGAGTTTCTCTTTATACGATGCTTTTGAGACAAATATCCCGTCGGTATTGATTTTCATTTTTAGTAGAGAATTTCATTCTTAGAAGCGAGACCGTGCTTGATCGTACATAGTGCTCATGGTGTAGTGGTTATCACATCTGTCTAACACACAGAAGGTCCCAGGTTCGAGCCCTGGTGAGCACAGGATCTTTTGGGCCGAGTTCCTTCAGGTATTTACGTTTTGGGGAGGGGGCAAGCACTGTCGATTGATATATTATTATTAGTATTATTCAGAAGATGAACCCTATTCGTATGGAACAAGCCCACCACAGGGGCCATTGACTTGAAATTCAGTCTTCCAAAGAATATGCAGTTCATTCGAAAGAAGTGACAGAAGATAATGGGAAATAGAGAAAGCAGAGATATGTTATTAGAAAAACAGGTAAGCTAACAAATTAATAAATAAATATATACTCTGGACTTAATGCAGGGGTCTGAACAAGTGTTAGAATAACTGCAGAATAATGCTAATTATGTGGATATAGTTTCTTAATGTAACGTACAGTTGATAAAATATATGTAGTATAATTATTTTAATAATGTAATACCGAGGGCTTGGAGTTTCTTGTAATTTGTGCAAGGAATTATTCAGTGTAATACATATATATATATATATATACATACATACATACATACATACATACATACACTATCTCTTGTGAGAGAGGAACCCAAACCACTTATACAATCCCAAGAGTTGATCGACCCATGAATTACAGAGGTTGATTGTAATTTGATCCATAGAAAGAAAAAGAATCGATTCATTATTTATAATAATATATAGGCTATATGTGTGTGTATATATATATATTATTTATATGTGTGTAATTTTTAAATAATGGTTTTTTTACTTTACATGCGTAATGTCATCATCCCTACTCTCGTCAACAGATTGCATTTGAAAATGAACACGTATTAATTCTGAAACAGTACGTGTCTGCTATGAATTATCCATTGTTAAAGTGGTGTCATTTACATTAGAAGTCCATCTGGTAACTCAAGTTTTCCCTGTAGTAGACGAACGTACGGAAAGGTCATGCTCTTTCGGGGGCGGGGGTGGGAACGTTCTTGGCGATGTTTCTGATAATCGACAGGATTTGCTGTTTTGGTTCGTTCTCTTTGCATTAGGCAACAGTTACCTCTGTCTGAATGAGTCATTACTTTTTGTCCTAGGCTATATCCTTTTTATGCTTACATTTTTGTCCATTGTTAATTTACTTTTTATCTTTTCTAGTAACTGATTTCTTCTTTTCGTATTTCCTGTTATCTTCCGTTGCTTCTTTCAAATGAACACTATATGCTTTGGAAGCTTGAATTTCAAGCCAGTGGCCCCTGTGGGGTTGTTCCATTTGAGTAGGGTGCATCTTCTGAATAATAATAATAATAATAATAATAATAATAATAATAATATCATGTCTGTGTATTATAGACCATATAGATTAAAGAAAAATAGTCTTTTATGTGCGTTACTGCCATGCAAATCGGAACAGTAATTTGTCAATGTGGGGCATTACATTGTTGATTGTAAGCTCTGGAACAAATGGCAAGACCATTGTTTTGATTTGCAAGCTTGCACAGAATAGAAAAGACAGATAAGAAAGATAAGAAGGGAGAAGAATAGCGTCTCAGAAAGCAGAACCGAAAACAGAACAATGCCTTGACAAGAACAGCACAGGAAGAACAATGGCGCCAACATCCTGACAGCACAGGATGGTAAATCTTTGCAAACGCTTCAGAAAAAGACTGTGGGAAGTCGATTTTGACGCAGTTGTCTAAAGTTTTTGAATCTGAATGTTGCAGCCTGCAGTTAAAATGACTGGGAGTTTACAGGCCAGTTAAAATGACTGGGAGTTTACAGGCGTCTCTCTTTGCAAATTTTACGGTTGGAGTGTGTGATTGGTTATTAGATGGCGTTTCTTTTATGTGATTCATGTTTGGTTCGTTCTACTTGAAAAAGGAACTTCACTAATCCCCCACGTCTTGTACTGACTCTCAGGCATCGTAGACGTGAAGGCACATCCTTTCCAATACCTATTTCCACCATCTATCCTACCAGTCCTCTCCTCCTCCCTGACACCTTCGGAATTATGCACTCCACTAACGTTCCTTTTCCCGTTCTTTCCACATGGCTTGACCATCTCAGAATACTCCGATGCTTTCCACATGGCTTGACCATCTCAGAACACTCCGATTCTTTCATTTCAGCAGATTCATATATAATTTTCTTGATTTGCATTCAACAGCTCTTTCTCGTATCCCCACCTGGGCTTCCATAGAGAGTTCGATTCGGTTCCCATTCTTTTTCACACCTTTATTACCTTCCCTGCATCACCTATTCAGTGACTTGGCTCTTCTCTCATCTCCGTTCTTCACCATCCATACTAACATCCATTCCTCCATCTTGTGGGGTTCTGTTTACCTCAGAACTTTGTTCTTGTTCATTTAACTTCCAGTTTTACCCCCTTGCCAAAACTTGCAAACTTTTATTAAGCTGAACAGCTCAGATGAGATGCAACGAAATCTGTTGCTTACTTATGAAGGTTTGCACCACTTGTCACTCTGCTCTGATAGTTAGTGGTTTGAACTGCGTGAAATTAACTTTCATAACAGAAATATGATAAGTAATGTTAATAATAGCCTTGGAATGATATATATAGAAAATTTAAGAGTCACTGACTAAAGTCCTTGAAAGTTAATTATTCAAAGAGGAAATTTTTTCCTCATTGTAAAAACAAAAAAGGTTTAATCGATTAATTGAAAAAATGACTCAAAGTTTGGTATCCAACAAAATTTGGTGTCCCCTGTTTTAACAGTTTCTGTGTTCTAATTGTCTGTTCCATCCTTAAGACCTCACTGCCCCTAGTAGCTGTAACCCCTTTCATTCGTTTTATTGTACCTCCGTGCATTGTCTCTTTCTTCCATCTGACTTTCCACCCTTCCCTAACATTTGCTCCAAAGTGCAGCTGCAAAAGGTTTGACTCTCATTTTCTCTCTCAGCGCTGAATGACCTCAAAGGCCCCAGCTATTGGCCTAAATTTTATGTTCCATACCATTCCGTAATCGATATTTGAGGCTTACTGTACTTTCATTCGAGACAGACATCGTGTCTTATGTCATATACATAACTGAAACTTTTGAGCTTATGGTATTGAATTAATTATTATATAAGAGAGAGATCGCATTCGATTATTTCTGAAAATAGAGTGAAAACGCAGTTACATACACACGCGCGCACACACACACACACACACACACACACACACACACACACACACACACACATATATATATATATATATATATATATATATATATATATATTGGTGTATATTGGTTTTGTTTCCGTACCCAGCAGTGATGAGTAACCATATCCTCCCGATCGGAAGAACTACGTCGATACTTTTTATTTTTTTATTTTTTATTTATTATTAACTGGTTGTCACCATGTGGACCCAGACCTAGTGATTGAGTAACTTTCTCTCTATCCTCTCTCTCTCTCTCTCGGAAGAACTCTCTCGATACTCTTTCACCAGTTAAACCGAAAAGGTTGAGGTCTGATTAATACTGAAAGTTTTTAAGGATGAAAATGGCTTGAGTATGCTTTAGTCACAGTCTCTGTTTGTTAAGCCGAGTCTTTGTTATATTCCCGTTTCGCATAATATCTAGCTTGCTTGGAAGTATATCTACCTATCTATCTATCTATATACACACACGTATACATACATACATATAATATATAAATATAATTATATATATATATATATATATATATATATATATATATATATATATATGTGTGTGTGTGTGTGTGTGTGTGTGTGTGTGTGTGTGTATGTTGGTCTTGCTTAAAAAGACTCTCTCTCTCTCTCTCTCTCTCTCTCTCTCTCTCTCTCTCTCTCTCTGACAAGAACTGTGCATAAAGAGCAGAGGTTATCGTCTTGGATATTTATAACGTGTAGACATCCATGGCGTGACCTTTTGCTTTATCTTGCCTGGCCTGGTAATGCTACCATGATTAAATTTTTCTTATCATTGAATTTCCTCTCTCTCTCTCTCTCTCTCTCTCTCTCTCTCTCTCTCTCTCTCTCTCTCTCTCTCTCTCTCTCTCTCTCTCTCTCTCTACTGCGTCGTTGTGTTACAGTGACAGATGTTGTATGTTTAATTAATGATTCTCTAACAAAAATATTATCTGTTTTATCTGAGTCTCCGGTATAGTGGATAACTTGAACTTATTGTCAACGCAATTCGTCTCCTCATCGCCTATGCTGTTGTTTCTGTAGACGGTTTTGAATCAGGCTTTTTCATCGAAAGGGTTCCTTTACAACCTATAGGGTTGCAAATCGTGTTCGCCTTTGAGAGGATAAAATTCCTTTTAGGCTAATAATACTTTTTTTACTTCCGGATCCCTCTTGACTCAAGAGCTTTGGTTTTCAAATCGAGTTCGTTCTAGGTAGAATAAGATTCCTTTAGTCTAATAATAATTTTTTACTTCCGGATTCCTCTAGACTCCGGCGTCGGTGACCCTGGTAGTTGTGACGCCAGATAACCCACAATTACTCAATCAATCAATCCTCTAGACTCTAGTAGAGCCTAGGTTTTCAAATCGAGTTCATCCTTGGTTGGTTAAAAATCCTCCCTATCCAACAATACGTGACTTCCGGACTCCTGTTAGACTCTAGAGCCTTGGTTTTCAAATCGAATTCACTCTAGGGTGAATAAGATTCCTTTTAGTCTAATAATACTTTTTTACTTCCTGATTCCTCTAGACTCTAGAGCCTAGGGTTTCAAATCGAGTTCACCCTAGGTTGGTTAAAAATCCTCCCTATCTAATACTACGTCACTTCCGGCAACGCCGACGATCAAAATTCCCAGCATAGGCCTATAGACAGACGCGTAAAATAGGCCCTAGGTCTAGGCCCGGCTTGGGCGAAGGCAGTGGGCCGTGTCTTTTCAAAGTATAACGTCCGCGTGTCATAGTGGAGTGAATGGTTTTCCCTCAACGGGCGCGAGTCAGGACTAGGCCCCTGTGGCGCAATCGGTTAGCGCACGGTACTTATAAGACAGTGGTCGTTGCTAAGCCATGCCGGGGTTGTGAGTTCGAGCCTCACCAGGGGCAGCTATTTTATCAGGTTGTGTTTTATTCTGTTGTAGGGTTTAGGTGGCGGAGGAGAGAGAGAGATAAAGAAAGAAAGAAAGAGTAGCTAATCTGTGTCGTCCTCGGAAGGCCATTGACAGAGCGAGAGAGAGAGAGAGAGAAAGAGAACCTCTCCGATGAGTCACTAAAAATCTGTTGTTGTATTCATCGTGGCGACTTCAGCGTTGGCTCACGTTGCGCCGAAAACCTTTTATTATGGACCATTGTCTTGCCCTACTCATTGAAGTTACCATTGAGGTGATGTGGCGGCATAGGCCTATATAATAGGTGTCTTGGATGTGGCGGGGTAGGTTTTGAATAATCATGAGGTGTTGCTTTCAAGCTCAGCTACTGATATCAACAATGCGGAATTTCTTGGACTCCCGATGGTATTTTATTGGTTGTTTGTAACCGGATAATTTGCACAACACATTAATTTGTTATTTATTTTTTCATATGAAGTAATAAGGAAATCTATTGTGTTGTCGCCGTGGGATGTTAAATAGCGCAGAGTTTTCGTTGTTGCTTTTTATTATTGTTAATGAAATAGCCATGAATCTTAACGAAAAGGTAGCCTATTTTTCAAGTAAGATTGAAGAAACGAACCGGATTGAGTGCTTCTGCATAGATAAAGTTGATTTGTAATAATAGTGAAAACGGTATACTGTATATATTTCACCTTTTATTTTTCATCATAAATGTTGAATCACTTTTCACTGGATACGGTCAGGTAGTAACTTCTAAAGTCAGCCATTGCGAAAAGTTCATATAGATTATGTTTAATGTTTTCGTCTGAAACAAAACTGTTATGGTTTATGATAACTAATAAAGAAAGCAGAAGCTAAGTTGTAGAAAGCTAAGTCGCTCTCATTACAGAATTGAATAATATTGAATGTGAATAATTAGGAAGGGATGGAGAGGGACAAAGTTGATGCATGAATAATGAAACAAATTTTTAATTAATGTTGTTGGAGTGGTTTGGACAAGTAATGTTTCCGAGGATTGAAATGAAGAGGATTTTGCCTTATTGATAATGAGAGAAAGCACAGTTAGGAAACTTGTTAATACTGAGATGTGCGTCCATAGATTAAAATGAAGTTATATGATCATATAGAGAATGAGAGAAAGGGGTATATAACGGATAGCTAAAATCCTCCATAGATTGAAATGAATGATTCTATGGGTGAGGATAATGAGAGCAAACATGATGAAGAAAAGATATACATTATATTAAGATATAAAAGGTTTCCATAGCTTAAAACCAGATGGTTCGGCCACGTAGTGATAATGAGAGAAAACATAATAAAAGGGCTCCATAGATCGAAGTGAGGTAGGTCTCTCATTTAGATAGATAACACGATTGAGGAAAGGGTAAATATTGAGAGAGAAAAGGTTCTTCTAGACGGAAATGAGGTGGTTTTATCATGTAGAGAATGAGAGAGAACATAAAACAAGTTAAAAATGCACCGAAATTTCTTCGGCATAATCGAGTTTTCTGTACAGCGTATAATGCTCTATGAAACTTTCAGCTACGGCCTATGAAACTCAGCCTCGGCCCATGAAACGTCAGCCACGAGCCGGTGTTGGCCTGTGCTGTTGGTACCTATAGTGGTGCCAGATGCACGATTACGGCTAATTTTAAACTTAAATAAAAACCACTGAGGCTAGATGGCTGCAGTTTGGTATGTTTGATGATTGGAGGGTGGATGATCAACATACCAAT
>NC_089767.1:37709508-37827008 GCF_040412425.1 Macrobrachium rosenbergii
TGAATTTAACATTAACTCGCGGGAAATGCGAGATCGAGAAGAAGTCGCCCCGAGAGATCACCGTTTCATCCATTTGCTTCGGAATTCTCTCCACGCTTTCCCTTTCCCGGATTTCTATAATTTTTCTTCTATTTCCGAAAGTTTCTTCATGAATCGGTCAAGGAGTCTTTATGAATCATTCAAGGGTGCTTATGAATGAGTCAAGGGTTCGTATGCCTCAAAAGACCATTTGGATCAGTCAGCCATCCTTATGGATCAATCAAGGGTCCTTATGAATTAACCGAGTTTCTTTATGAATCACTCAAGGGGTCCTTATGAATCAGTCAAGGGTCCATATAAATCAATGTAGGGTCCGTATGAATCAATCAAGGAACCTTATGAATCAATCAAGGGGTCCTTCACGAACCAGTGTAGGGCCCATATAAATCAGTCGAGGGTCCTTACGAACGACCAGAGATCCTTCTGAATCACCCAAGGATCCGTACGAATCAATCAAGGGCCCCTTACGAACCAGTCAAGTGTCCTTACGAACCAGCCAGATCAATCGAGTGAGAGTGAAGAGTGATCGATTATATTCTCCTACCCATACATTGTGGTAAGCTCGTAGCGTCTTCATTGTGAACACCTTTCAAGTGTCTCTTATCGTCCTTCAAGTCTCTCGCGTTGAACTGAATAGTGTCACTGGATAAAGGAGGATTATCCACTTATCCCAGAAGCTGTAGTTAAGCGGCACTCGACGCCCAGATGTAGAAATTCATTACGGAGACCTTCCTCCGTCAGGTTGGCCTCGTGGCGCAATGGTAGCGCGTCTGACTCCAGATCAGAAGGCTGGGTGTTCGAGTCACTCCGGGGTCAAGGGATAAGGTCTCCTGTGCGGGAGATTGTTTTTGTATGACGTTGTAGGAGGGTTGTATGTAATTGCAGAAAAAAGCTTACTCTTTAATATTAATGTTATAGACGGTTACATAGGAGGAAATGTGGTATGTTTAGAATGTTTTTTGTGAAAGCTTTAATTCCTGCAGAGAATAATTTTGATTTATTTGGATTTCACATTCTTTTCATATAAAAATACCTCGTAACGTCCTTCTCAGATAATAGAGTTATCTCTCTCTCTCTCTTCTCTCTCTCTCTCTCTCTCTCTCTCTCTCTCTCTCTCTCTCTCTCTCTCTCTAAGGGGTTTGCCCTCTTCTCTCAAAAATCTTTCCATACCTGCTTTCATGTTTTAAATTAACTTAAATTAATGTAAATTAATTTAAATGTATGAGTAGAAAAAGGTGGTAAATAAATAGACAAGTGACAGGAAAATGTGGTAAATAAATAGACAAGTGACAGGAAAAAGTGGTAAATGAATAGACAAGTGACAGGAAAAATGGTAAATAAATAGACAAGTTACAGGAAAAGATGGTAAATAAATAGACAAGTGACAGGAAAAAATGGTAAATAAATAGACAAGTTACAAGAAGAGATGGTAAATGAATAGACGAGTTACAGGAAAAGATGGTAAATAAATAGACAAGTTACAGGAAAAGATGTGGCAAATAAGTAGACAAGTTGCAGGAAAAGGTGGTAAATAAATAGAAAGGTTACAGGAAAAGATGTGGTAAATAAATAAACGTGAGGGATCGGAAAATAAAACCGACACACTTGAATTCAGGAAACGTCAGCAGAGAGCAGGAATGCATTTGCTCCTCGCTTATTAAACATTTGGAGATCAGAAGATTCCGAAGCTGAATTAGGTGAACTATTCCGCGTTCAAGTTGTATCCAAGATAAAACTCCTAGCAAACAGAGCACCATTAAGCCTGATGCTAGAAAACGACACACTTTGAAGCAGCAGTCCGCGGTACAGTGTCCTTCAGGATGTGCAACTGGAACCTCAAGAGTTCAAGAGAAGATGCAATGCATTCCTACCCCAAAGGAATTCTCCATTTATTTTTCATTTACTTACATTTTTATCTAATTATTTATTAATTTCTTAATTTATGTTTTCTTTTTTAGTAACTGGTCTCTTCTGTTTGTGCATCCTATTACCTTTTGTTACTTCTTTCAAATGAACATCATATTCTTTGGAAGCTTGAATTTCAAATCAGTGTCCCCTGTGGTCATGTTCCATTTGAATAGGGTGCATCTTCTGAATAATAATAATAATAATAATAATAATAATAATAACAATAATAATAATAATAATAATAATAATAATTATGTTCGATTTCTTACAGATAGAATTTATAAGTGACCTGCAGAAGTTGAAATAATTCTTATATGGCGAACAGTGTCTCAGTTGTGTCTTATCAATGACGTGAACATTTGAAAGGTCTGGAATGGATACTAATGGTACGATGCTCTAACAGTTAGCTGAGATATGACCCGTTAGGGGCACGGGCACTAAAAGTTTATGGGGTTGTTGCAATATCTTCATTTGACGTTTGTAAATCATTAGAAGAGATATTTGAAGTAGCTGATTAACTTATTTGCATATTTGAAGCTTGGAGAGAAGAAAAAAGACCACCTTTAGTTACAAAAATAAAAATTTTTCGTATGAGTGTGTAGAAAATTCTTGAAAATCTTAATTCTTCAAATATATTTCAGATTTACGTGGAAAGGGCTTCTTTGTTGTCTAGATGTCATATAGGAAGCGTTAATGTTCTTGTAAGGTTGATTTTATTACACCTATGTTCTTGTCTCCTACGACCTGTTCCTCAAGAGATTGCACATTTATTTTAGATAATTTTCCCACTTTATATAAAATAATAAGAATTCATTTTGGCTGTCTATTTGATACTGCAACAGACTGTCATTTTCTTGAAGAATTTCGAGTCCATGGTAGCGTAGGTCCATAGCACTTTTGAAGCTGCTTTGCAAATCTGTGTCATTCTTGAAGTTTATGAAGTTGTCTCAGGCTTCTAATCTTGTCTTTGCTTAGATTATTCACCTTTCCGTACTTAGTGTCAAGCAAAAGCATGAGTTGACTCTTCAAATTTTCACCATTCGTTGTAATGAATGCAGTGTGGGTTTCTGGAAACACCCCGTATGTTATGAAACCAGTGATTTCAAGTGTTTCAAATTATATAGTCATTGCCACAGATTAACTTACTGTATGCATTGTGTGGTGGAAAGCTACTTTTATTGCTAGAGTTGTCGTGTGGTGTTCTGTTCTAACAATAAGTATAATGCTTTGCAGTTGTGACTGATAAGCGTTTAGATTTTGACACAAACCTGCAGATTTACTGGTACGCCACCTATAGTTTTGGCTTCAGTATTCTATATAAATCATGACATGGCTCTTACGTGAAATATGGATTTATTTTTCACTATTCATGAAGTGAAGTATTACTTCATGCTTGCTGTGATACATTTCTAATAATTCTTGTCTCCCTTATTGTTGGGATGAAGGGTTGTATCGAGTTATTCTGGCACACCTTACCAAGGATTCTGTTGCACTGCACCAGTTTCTGTCAGAATTATTTTTGTTAACTGCTGTATAAATTCGTGTAAAAGTCAGAGTCTCTGATCAATAGAAATTGACTTTAAGGGTTCAGCTTGCAAAACCGTACAGCAGTGTTGGTTATATATTTCCCTTAAGTTCTTTGAGGCATTTACAGGGGAAGTGGCTATTGTGGTTTATTGTCTTGGTGAGTCATGGAAGTATATAATTGCTATCCCATTGCACTAATTTTAGCTACTGGCAGGGTATCAAAACTTTATTTAATTTTTATTTTTCTCAAACTTCTTGAATTCAAGTCGAATACCATCAGCATGGCTTCTTGAAGACAAGGTCTCATCTGAAAGAATACCAGGGTGTTGAATTTGGTATCTATAAAGGAATGAACAGAATGTGGCATAAGCTGTTTGTTTCCGAACTTCCTGTATTTCTCTGTAGATCTGTCTTGTAAACTCTTCTAGATTTTCATCTAGTAATTTTATACCTGTTGTTTGTGGTGCAATATTTGCTCCTTTCTAAATTTTAATAATGTTTTCTTAAGGTTCCGTTTTCCAGTGAAACTTTACGTCAGACAAAATTTTTCACTTTTTCTTGTTTGTCTCTCTTTTGGATTTGCCAATATTTCACCAATTTTGATTCATTCACCTTTGAAGTCCTCTTTTATTTATCACTTCCACTTTTGGGAGCATATCTGAAATGGTACCCCGGAGCATTCGTTTCTTTTAGATAACTGGCTGTCTACTTTCCTGTAAACTTTTGTCGGATGTCAGGCTACCTTGGATAGATTACCGTTTCACATTTCTATATCTTTTTAAACAGGTGTCTTGATGATATCAGTTCTTTTTTATGCCAGTTATTACTTCTACATACAAGTCTTATGTGATATACAACCCTTAACCAGATCTGTATAACAAGCCTTATCTGATATACGTGGCTTAACTGGTCATGACTTGCTAATCTGTGTACATGACATCTGATATGCATGTCTTATCTGATTGCGATTTAATACTTTCTTCTTCTTTAGAGTGCGTCTTTGAACCTTTAATCACTAGTTAGAGTTTATCGAATCGTTTCATGAGCACTGCGACCCGAACGCTTAACAAGGGCCAAAAAAAAAAAAAAAAAACTTGAAATTATTGCCAAGGCGAAAAATGAGGACACAAGGTCCCACCGAGATTCGAACTCGGATTGCTGGATTCAGAGTCCAGAGTGCTAACCATTACACCATGGGACCGCTATATGACGAGGGAAATCCCCAAATTGTTATTGTTTATTAGTGGGGGAAATAAACTATATATTTTATTTTCTTGAATGAATAAACAAGAGGGAATAATCATTTAGCCGTTGCAGATCGATTGGTGTACTGCATTTGATTCTGTTGCTGATGGTATGTTAAAAAAACGGGGAATGTCGAGTTGTAGATTGTAGACGTACCATTCATGTTTGTGAATAATCAGAGGTCATATATGATATATGGCTGTCTCCATAGGTGGCTTGATTGCACAGAACAGGTACAATGCACTTAGTATATGGAGATCTGCAACTGACTTCCCTTGCAATGCAGGTTTTCCAACATATTCCATTATTCCGTGGATCATATGTATTCCGCTTTTACTTTATTTTATGTCGTGACAGGGTATTGCCCTGAAGTGTACCACTCACCCAGATACTTACACTCTGCCGTTATTTTCATTTAACCCCTTTTCAACTATGTATCAGTCCGCTGGAAGATGTTTTAGATATAAAGACGAGACCAGTCGGCATTTATACCTTTTACCATTTTTCCTGTGGTATATCAAGGTATAATTATCTCGTGTCACTGATTTTAAACATGCATATATATATATATATATATATATATATATATATATATATATATATATATATATATATATATATATTATATATATGTTTGTATGTATATATGTATATCTAAAATCAGTGACACAAGATGAATATATTTAGATGTATATTAATTGTATGTGTACACTTTCTCTGGCGCATGAAGCTGCCGTAGTTGTGGAAGTTTTACTGCACCGGAGTTTCATCCACAAATCAGCCAGTGGGAGGGTTGCAGTGACGTGTTTATATATATATATATATATATATATATATATATATATATATATATATATATATGTGTGTGTATGTATGTATGACTGAATCACGAAAAAATATGGAACGTGATGAATATATAAATACAGGCAATGCTACGAAGGAAAGTGAAACGACGGAGTGGTGCTAGGCCTTTCGACATACTGTCCTTTATTTGTAAAGGACAGTAAGTCGAAAGGCCTAGCACCACTGCATCGTTATATATATATATATATATATATATATATATATATATATATATATATGTATATATGTGTGTGTGTGTGTGTGTGTGTGGATATGTTGTTACGACTGTAGTCTCAGGTTCAAATTGACAACGGAGAGTGACCGTAACAAAAAGCAGTAAACAAATTGTTAATTTTCTCTCTATACTACTCCTTGATTTTTTCTTCAATTTCCTTTCTTTTCCTACAGGGACGCACATTAAATACACCAGTAGAATTATATAAACAGTATAATAAATATAAGTGCCCCAACATAAACGTATTTAAAATAGGCATTGCAATATCATAATACGTGAACCAGAATTTCGAAGATTTATTACTAAAGAAATGTACAAAACCTTAGATACCACTTAGTCCTAAATATAACCTACAGTCAACATTTACCCCCATAACATCAACGCAGTATTTATGGAAAGAGGGTTGGACAAAATAAGAAACGTTAAAAAAAAAAAAAACGTTACATCACCAGCTGCCTCAACTTCTTCCGTACTCCTTGGAATGTTACCTAAGTTTTTATGTTTCGTAATTTACAAGGCACAAACACATACATCGTCATATAACCTCAGACTTTAAATTTCTTGTACATTATATGTACAATGAGGAAAAGACACACATCATCAAATTATTTAATTTATATAACTCAAAAAGCATATTACATGATATAATGAAGGTAGAGCTGGCTATCGTAACACACACACACACACACACACACACACACACACACACACACACACATATATATATATATATATATATATATATATATATATATATATATATATATATATATATATATATAACTGAATCACGAAAATATGGAACGCTAGGTCCTTTACTTAGCAGTCTGCTAAGTAAAGGACCTAGCGTCGAAAGGCCTCGCAGCACTCCAGTGTTTCCGTTTCCTTCGTGGATTTTATCTTTATATATATATATATATATATATATATATATATATATATATATATATATATATATATATATATATATAGAATGTGTGCAATATTCCTCATGGCTCAAACATCTGAATTTTCCTACATTTAACGAAGAATTTTTAAAAGACGTTTTACAGGTTGCAATGTCAGAATTTCAGTTGAACCAACTTCCTGTTAGGGACGAGGGTGTAACCAGGAATGGGACCACTCTGGTTGTAAGCATAATCACCATCGCCTCTAGTACGGTGTGACGCAAGGGGCCTTTGTGAAATTCTGCCACTCACGTCTTTCCTGTATTTATTTTGCACAAATCTCTACTCATTTCAAGTCAGTCTACTTTCTCATAGTTCTCAGTCAAGTAAATCTGGCTAGATATTGGAAAAGATAAAGAAGGGAGATGGAAGAAACCAGTAATAAAATTTATTTCAAAAGTAAACCGGGATACAGGATAAAGGAAACGACTTGGAATAAAAGACAAAACTAGACTGCGGGATAATAGTGGGAAAGGAGAGTTAGGTACTGAAATATGTATTGAAATATACAGGAAATGGAGAGGAAAAGTTAAAGAACAAATATGCAACACCACTTTTGCATCCATATTTTTTCAGAGTAAGATTAAATAATTGAAATTGAATATCATCGACATATAGGAAGAAATTTCATATAAAATTTATGTGAAAATATGGATTAATATTTGTTGTTTTGAATACAACAGCCGTATGAAGAGGACACAGATTAAATATATGGAAAGTTTTTATTGAGTGAATGCATTATTTAAGATACGACAAATCTTTTATCGTATGTGAAGAAAAATATGAAAGGAAAATGTCGAATTGAGGAGCCGTTGCAAAGGCAAAGCTTGAACATCGAACAAGGTTACAAGAACATGATTTGATCCCGAATTCCCGAACCTGTAAACAAAACATTGAAAAGGTTAATAATTATGATAGGGCACATTTTATTGTTTCACATTTTCGTAACTTTCATACAACAGAAATTGTGCAGTTAGTGGAGAAAGTCGAGAAAGAACACCAAGAGCCAATGCAGTTATATCAAGATGAACACCAGCAGCGAAAATACGCCCTCTGTCAACTTCACCCTTGACCCTTTTGATGATGAATTAGACGAGGATGATGATATTTTAGCAGGCGTATGATGAGAGCATACGGTAAATATTTTTTGTATTTTTTAAGTGTATCTGTTAAATTCATTTTCTGTTTGACTAGGCTAGCTTGTATTTTGGATAAAATTTTCGTAGGTTAATTGTTCACATCAGTGTGTATGCCAGAAGATTTTCGTCTTACGTTTCGTTTTTTTTTAGAATGATAATGCTTTTATTTTGTTTGCAAACACAAACCTTATGGATTTCAAGCAGAAATTTAAGGTAAAATGCCACAAGAGGTGCGCGCATTAGGCCTATTTCCACATTCTGGTTTAAAGAAATTTAAACGGACACACCCTAACCCAACCTAACCTTCCCTTGAACTAACTTAAACTAGGGCACTGTGCCCTGATCTGGCCAGAGGGCACCCCTCGATATGACGTTGGGTTTAGCAGTATGTGTGTGCAACTGTAAAAACTAGATGGTAAAACTGAAGACTACTACTGCAGCCTGATTCCTGCTAGGCGCTGGCTGAAATATTTATCACCTTTTGTTTATGTTATGTCTTTTGTTTTTGTTTGTGATATTTACAGTTTTTGTTTATTTACATTCATCCTGAAGAGGCGGTTGCTAAACACTTTGCCCAATTTGCATGTAAACTGGTAGTTACTTAACCAGAGGGGTGTGGTAGTAGTCTTTAGTTTCACCAACCATTTCAACAAGGTAGGATAATTGCTTATCTGACCTACCCTAACTTTGGGCACTGGGTCCTAATATTGTACATATTTCTCTGGTTAAGGTCACTTTCAGTCGCTCTAGTAACTGAGTATATACTGTACAGTGTAATATAAGCAATACTTTGTTGATATATTTTCTTTTGAGAAGTTCTAAACATGTGAAGTATTTTTTTTTACTGCTTGATCAACAGGTCAGATAAAAATGGTATGAATCCTGGTCCATCATTTGTGAAAACATCAAATCACAGGACATTTGAAAACCGATCAGTTGAATCCACTTCGGGGTTTGACTTGGATGCTGGAAACACGTGGATTTATCCTGTGAATTATCCTCTACGTCAATATCAGTATGCAATTGTCGAACAAGCCTTATATAAGAATACCCTTGTCTCATTGCCAACAGGTTAGTTTTTGTGTAGTTATTTATATATTTTTTAGTTAAACACTCAAGTCAGTTTCCTTAATAAAATGTAACGGTTGGCATTTTGATGTGTTTTGAATAATTCATTTTAAGAAGCTCATTGAATTTCAGTGATTTATGAGAATGACGTGTATATGGCTATAGAAGACTTACTATGTATTGCATTTCTGTTTTTGAAGCTGTCTTTAAAATTACCAAAAGTTGGTAATGTCAGCGATCAGAAAAGAATAAGAATGATGAGAGCAATAACCTTATAAATCCTCTCAAAGTGTAGCAAATTATTGTAGAACTAATTAAAAAAATTCTCCAAAATTACAGGTCTTGGCAAAACTTTTATTGCTGCTGTTGTTATGTATAATTTCTACCGCTGGTATCCACGCTGCAAAGTAGTTTTCATGGCGCCAACCAAACCTTTAGTAGCTCAACAAGTAGAAGCATGTTTCAATATTGTTGGAATACCTCAGGAAGATATATCTCAAATGACAGGTAAGTTTAACTTGGTTTTGTCAAAGGGAAGTTTATTATCACGTGAAGTACATTCATCCTTATTAGGGTAATCTCTTGCCAGGTCCTTAGTATAGCATTTTGGATTATAAACTTTTGAAGCTTGTAAAACATTGCTATTGTATGTATTATATTGATTACGATTACAGTACTGTTACTGTTACAGCAGTAAGTGATGTAAATGTCAATTTTTACCTTATTTTTTTTCTCATTACCTTTTACTACAATGAAAAGTGAATTAATTATAAGTCCCAAGTGATGTATAAAGGCTGTGCTATATTATGTATCAAAGTAATTATTGATGTTAGCTTTTAACCTGAGATACTATGTAAAAATTATATATAAATACAAATGCCCCTTAAAATCACTGACAGGATATAAACTTTTTTAGAAAGCAGCTAGCTGTATACTTAGCAAAGTTTTGTGTAGCCTACAATGTTAGTCCATAACATGTACATTTTTTAAGCCACTACTGTACATCTGAGATGCAGTACTGTATACTCTTGCATACCATGTGACTTGCTCGGCATAATTTGAAGGTTGCATCGTAATTACATTAAAAATGTGCAACAAAGAGCTACAAAGTATGTGTTGAAGAAATTTTTGAATATTAATTGTTAGTAAGGAATGCTGAACTTCATTTTGGCTTATTTTCTTAATTTTTTGTCTTAGAGTGTAGTAGGCATTTTTTATCCTTTGTGAGTTGTGATCTAAATTTATTTCGTAAAAATTTATACTAGAATTTGTTACTTTGTTGACAGTTAGTATATGAAAGAAGAATAGATTATATAGTAGGGTTTAGCTAAGAAAGATAAGATAATCAGTGGCAATTCTTCTTCTTCTTCTTTTTAATATTATTTTGTTATTATCTTGAAAGGGAGGAAATATTCTTATTTGCATTTTTTTCAAATTCCAAGGAATTAGTTTTCATTATCATCACTAGGATCAATGGCCCCAGATGCACGAGTACAAGAATGGAAAGAAAAGCGTTTATTTTTTCTCACACCTCAAGTTCTTACAAATGACTTTGCTCGGGGGGCTTGTCCAGCTGAGTTGATTAAGTGCCTTGTCCTGGACGAAGCTCACCGTGCTCTTGGTAACCATGCATATTGTCAGGTCAGTATTGTTATTGTTAATGTAAGGTGTATGTATGTGACCCCTTCTCTTCTGCCTAAGCATGTGCATACCACAATTGTGTGGACAGTGTCAATTGACAGCAATTCTTCTGGATTGAGCATCATGTTAATCTCGCCTGTATTGCACCACCCACCTTTGATCCCCATGCACGGATCAACTGTCTGTGCAGCCCTTGTCAACAGCTTCTAGGGGGTTTGATGCCTGTGGTGTTGACCTTAGAATCCAAACATACCAATCATATTGAAGATATTAGACCACACCAAAGAATACCTCAGTGCTTAGAAGCTATGGCTGTTTCATTTGTCAGTATATAATTGGTCCTTCTTCCTATATGCTGATGGATTGTAAATACATGCCTTGTTTACATTTTCTTAAAACTTTAGACTTGTTTAAATATTATCTCGTGTGTTATGTTGTAAAATTTAGTAATTCTGCTTATTATTAATTGCTGCATACATTTAGGTCTTTATTAAAAAATTTTATTTCAGGTCATGAGAGAGCTTAGAGAGCGCCGTTGTGAATTTCGTGTTTTAGCCTTGAGTGCCACACCAGGATCTGATATAGCTGCTGTCAAGCAGGTAATAATTCTCTCTCTCTCTCTCTCTCTCTCTCTCTCTCTCTCTCTCTCTCTCTCTCTCTCTCTCTCTCTCTCTCTCTCTCTCTCTCTCTCTCTCTCTCTCTCTCTCTCTTGAAATGGATTTTGATGTTTTATCCTAATTTCAGTGAGACTGTAGAGCAATGATGAATAGTGAAAATTATTCTTTTAATGCTTTTAAAGACAAAAGAACAAGAATGGCATAATTGTACTGTTTCAGTTCTTACAGGAAAAAAGGTAATAATTTATTCAGCTGCAAATATATTTTCTTTGCTATTAATTTTTTTCAATTTAATCTATTCTATTGTTTTCATTTGCGAGTACAGTAGACCCCTGGTCTTTGGTGGGGATGAGTACCACAACCCCCATAGCTAAAATGCATTCACACGAATGGGCGCTTTGACATCCCTCTAAAAATGCTTAGAACTGCATAACTAAATACCATTTTTTTGTATTGTTCAAACAAAAACCCCTCTAAAAATACTTATACCCCCTCTAAAAGAGGAGGATTTTAATAGTTTTATCACAAAAGTGCATTTTGTCATGAAAATAATATGAAAATATAGTAATTAGTGAATATTTTGAATGAAAAATACTGCAAATGGGCAAATTTTCTGCAAATAACGTGTATATACGTTCCACAGAAAAATCCATGAATAGGTGAAACTCTTATGGTTTACAGCAATGTGTTTGATAATGTATATTTCTTGTATTTGTCCCAAGAATTTGCAAATAAGTACATGCTTAGGTTCATTATTATTCAGTGTCTAAAGATAAACTTATGATGGTTCATCGGTATTCTGTTTAAAAGATAATTTGCATTTTTTCAGGTGCTGACTAACCTCCTCATATCACACATTGAACTCCGAAGTGAGGATAGCCCAGATATTACACCATATTCGCACCAACGGAATATTGAAAAGATCGTCGTTCCTTTGGGTGAGGAGCTTACAAATACCAAGAATAGGTTTCTTAATGTAAGTGTTTGTATTGATGCAGTATTTTCTAGTTTTCAGTTCTTTTTATACACTAGTTTGAGGGCCATTTTCTTGCACTTTCAGACACTTCAGTGCAGCAGTTTATTGACAGGTTTTGTTATTATGAGGTGATATTAATCCTTTGAAATTTTGATTTGAATTCAGTGATTTGGGTAAAACATTGGAAAATTATATCAGTATCAGTGAAATTGATAATGTTAGAATTATCAGTACTTTATTATCGTAAATGGCAAAAGGCAGCTCAGAGGCCTGGCAAGCTTCCACAGAACAGAATACCTATACGTATACCTCAGTCATCATGGAATCCTAAAAGAGTTGAGAAGCAAGTATCAGTGCCACTATGTACTGTGTTTTTGTGTGTGCCATGCGTGTGCTTAGTCTTAAAAGATAGAATTGATAATTAATGTGATCTTCTGTTTATTATAATACTTTTTTCTATCTTTATGTATATTATGAAAACCATTTTGATGAAAGTATGTAAAGCACGAGCATTGTTGGCCATTTACTAGAGAAACCCAATTTTAATAGAAAACCATAGTACACCATTTCCAATATCAGTGTCAGCTCTTATTATTTCAGATACTTCGTGTATATGTCGACAGACTTCTGGATTTAAGAGTGTTATTTACCAAAGATGCAACAACGCTCAGTAAATTTCAGGTAAGACAAGAAAAGCTAAGATCTTTACTGTTTACATTTAAAGATAGGTTTTTCATTTCAAGAAACCCAAAAGGGAATCTCTAGCTGCATTTGTGGCATATATGATTTTATTTGTATTGTTTTACTATAAAATTGTTGAGATTTGTATTATTTTACTATAAAATTAGTGAGATATTGATGTTAATATCAGTCTCTCAGAATAGTACTGTAGCCTCTCATTATAACTACATGATGTTTAGGAAATTTCACTGTTATTAGAAACTTTGACCTTTTTGAATCAGGTTTCTTCTCTTTATTAAATAAGCTCATGGGCTTGAGGTTGGACAGCCCTGTGCTGCTAGAAGCAGTATTTGTAGTAATTACAGAAAAGTTGAGATTTTTAGCAAATGGAATCTTCATATATAGAAATGGCTCAGAGCTTAAGTTGTTTTTATTTCTGTAAGAATTATGAAGTTGAATGTATTTATAGCCTAAGATCCCTGGGAAAACCTGTTTTGATATTTATGTTTACCCTCTCAGCTTCTTCAAGCTCGTGATGCCTTCCGTCAGAACCCACCAGAAAATTTGCCCCGTCATAGATTTGGAGCAGTGGAGGGGCTGTTTGCCCTCTGCGTGACTCTCTATCACGCCTTTGATCTGATGCTTTTGCACGGAGCAAGGTCTTCGTATAAGTTTTTGAAAGGTAATTATGTACTTGAAATCTGTATTTTTACTGATATTAGTAAGGAGGGAATCAGCAGATTGTTATGTAGGTAGTTAATATACAACTGACATTACAATATATAAAAGCTGTCAAAATTTGCAATTTAGAAAGTATACCAAAATCAGATGTTTGAAGTTACAGAGTTTAAAAGTAAATTGGTACATGCTTATGAAGCCAAATAAAAAATAACTGGACAAGTTTTCTACCCTGTAATTAATCTTTCAGAATTGCATTTTATGTTATTTTCTAAACTCAGGATTATGTGTTGAAGGTACCTGTAAACAGAAATTTTTGTACTTTTTGCAAATTAATACTTTTACAAAAACTTGAAAGATTTATGAATTCTTTTTACATCATGAAAAATACAAAATACAGTATTTCCTTTTTTAATGATATAGGTATATATTAATAATTACATCTTTGAATGGCCCATTCTTGAATGGGAGATAGAGTCAAATGATTCCACAGCATATTCCGGATGTCATCCCAATGTTGAGCATTGGAAAGTATTTGTATAACCTTATGTTATGTAGATCAGTGCACTTGCAGAAGAAATATGAGATGACAAAATCCTGTTATATCAACTAATTTTTTTTTTATGTCGAAGTTATTATGAATTATAGTTTTCTCTGTAGAATTTGTTCTGAAATGAAGGATCTCTGAAACTTTGTTCACTTGGGTTTCAAGTATAGCTTTATGCAGATGCTGTCTTCAAAGCCAGGGTTATGTTCACAGGTACTTTAGGAGGTGACAAAGGCAAAAGTTTTGCAAGAGCAGAACTTCTTCGCAATGATGTGTTCAGACGGCTGATGGACGACTTGTCCAAAAAGTTTGAAGTTGACGCAAACCGATCAAAGGAATCATCCATGAACTCTTCAAGCGTCTTCCCCCAGGTTTGTATATTATAGTTCCTAATTTTTATTTTGAATTTGAATCTTCACATCCATTGGCATCATGGTGAATTTAAGGGTTCCTTATTGGACAGGATCCAAAGACTAAACTTGTCAGATTAGACTCAGAAAAAAGGCATAATCAATTTCTTATTGCTCTGCTTATTTTCAAATGCAAAAGCCAAAATGATTGCCACACCTTTTGAAAATGAGTGTAAGGAAAGTAAGAACTGATGAGTCTATCCCCCTACTAAGGGGTAAATCTACACATGAAAGGTGAGGGTTGTATCCCTGTAGGACCAAATAACAAATAACCTACATTCAGTGGCTGTTCCAGCTTATGCTTGTGTTGAATGATACAGTACACCAGATTTGAAAGGCTCCAGTTTGTATTCCTATGAAAAAAACAATTTGCTACATAAATTTGTTATATGTATATCATAGTTAATTGTGAACTGTAGTAAAGGAAAATCAAATAGTAGTCCAGTGGACAGGTATTCAACCTGCTTAACACTTATACACTTGTGCATATCTGCAACTTAACATCCTGTATGTATTGCAAGTCCTATAAATTAAAGAAATTAATCGTCATATAGAGGAAGATTCCTTTCATTATTAATAAGGAGTCAGGCAATAATTCTAATTACAAAAATTCACACAAAAAAGATCAACCCACTTGTATAGAGTTTGTTCCAGACAAGCAGGTTAGATTAGTATCGTGCATCTGGCAACCCCAAACTTCTTACTTGAAGGTTACATTAAAAGTCTGTGAATTAAAAAGGTTTTTGCAGTGTCAAGTTTGCAAATGCAAGAGGGGGATCTAGCTAAATATGTCCCCCCCCCCATAAGCATAAATAATTTTCAGTAAATATTTGATGGAATGTACATACTAAAATTCTATTATTAAAGAAATTTCCTAGTAAAATTGGTGCATATTGAAGACAGATGTGTCTGATTGACAGGCAAATACATTATTGTACTCTAAGGAATCATTTGGGCAACATTATCTGTACTCACTATTTAGAATAATGTAGAAATATTTCAATGGTTGGTTATTTCTTTTTTTTTTTTTGTAATACCTTAGACTTCTAGTACCAGCCCCATGAAAAACACAAGGGAGTCTTACGTGATCAGTCATCCCAAGATGTCTCATTTGTGTGACCTAGTTGTGGACCATCATCAGAAGTTTGCTAGTGAGGGGAAGTCAACACGCATCATGATTTTTTCACAGGTATAGTTTTTTAAAGACAAGTTTTTCCCTTTTTTGATTAAAATGCTTTGGACTCTAGTTTTGTATGGATAGAATCTATCTCACTGAACTTCTATTGGTTCAAGATAAATAATTAATTCACTTACTCCAACCTGATATTGAGTAATACAAACATCCCAGATATGAGATTCAGCATCTGGTTCATTTTCTTAGTTCCTCATCACTAAACTTACACTTTTTTCATTATTGTAAATGGGGTTCGTTTTTGGTCTTTTTTGGCACTGTCTTTGATGATATTTATATACTTCATTGCTTGACACGCCTCAGTTAAAAGTGGATCCTTCAGATCAGGCTTGAGGGGGTGCTAGAAATGGGTAGTTGTCGGTTTAAAGTACGTCAGAATAATAATAAACCGTAAGTCCATGTGGTTTAGTTAATGAATTTGTCGTTTGTCATAAAGTGAGACCACCCAGGACAGGTGGTCAAAAACCTCTGGCTGGTCATGTTCCTCTGAGAGATCTTTGAAAGATTTGAACAGTGCTTTAGAAGGTGTCCTTATCTATCTTCTGTGGAACATCATTGGCTTTTGAAAGATTGAAGCACATTATAGTTTTCTGTATCTTGTGAACTTTAATATTTTTTTTAAGGGTAAGGTCTGATGTAAGTGGTAGATCAACTGCCTTTTAATTCTTAGTGTGCATGAACCCTTATTGAAATAGAACATTTTCTCACTTATCCCTCAGGAAAAAATCTATAAAAGACTTCATTGTCAAATCACTTGCAGAGTCAAATTACATTTGTTTTCATAGGCATCACATCACATCACACTTCAACAACAGAAATCACCTTGATTTGGAAGTTTACTGAAGTATGTGTATGGCTGTCAGGATTTTTTTTACTATATAGGAAGCCAGTGAAGCATTTTGAATATTAAGTGTTGATTGTTTTTCTCATAATTTTCTCAATAGTTGAAGTTCTTGTTTACAGTATCGAGACAGTGTGCTGGAGATTACAGAAATGCTGCATCATCATGAGCCATTAGTGAAAGCCATGAGCTTTGTTGGTCAGGGTACTGTTGTGCGTGGCTCTCGTGGTATATCTCAGAAGGAGCAGTTACGGGTAAATAACCACATGATTTTATTTTCCTAGTTCTTTTTCCTATTATATATTCCACCAGAGGCTACAGAAATGATAGTTTTTGTTGCAGTGTGTAAAAGCAAAATGTTGAAATTCAAGAGCAGATTGCTCAAAAAAATGATCTCACATAAGAAGTAGCTGAAAGATTGTTTAGAAGCTGGAAAACAGATTGAGATCTCAACTATTAAGATAATTTGGATGTGTAATGAGAGGAGCATTCAGGCAGACAGTGTGGAAAGTAGAAAGGCAAACAAGGAAGGAGCTTGAATCTCCAACCCAGTGAAGCGTAAAGATAAAGCTAAAGTGATTATGAATAATTTTTTGGTCTAACTTTTTCAAATTTTTATTTTAATAATGCAACCAGTGATTTATGAAACACTGCGCGTAAAGGAGCTAAGCTCTGTAGTATTTGCCGTAACATTCATGTTGTAGTAGAGATTTCTGTTGGGTATTTCCGTCAAAGATTGATTGACAAGGATATGTTAGTTTTTTGTGGTGTTGGAAAAATATTTGTTGGTGTGATACACTCAAGTTTGGTTTTTAATTCCACAAATAAAATTTACCTTTCCATTTTAGGTGGTAAAACAGTTCAAAGAAGGTGGTTTCAACACACTTGTGTCTACATGTGTTGGAGAAGAAGGTATGGTCAAAATTTATGGTTTTATAAATCTTACAAAGGATCAACTTTGTGAATTATTGTCATTTTTACAGTTGGTGCAACAGATGTTGGTATAATTATTTAGTGTATATTAGTTAGAACATAAATTCTGTATTTCCCTTGGTAATTTCTGTTTCCCATGATGAGTTCTGTTTTGTTATTATATTCAAGGGCTGGACATTGGAGATGTTGACTTGATCATATGTTATGATGCTCCCAAGTCTCCGATTCGTCTGGTACAAAGAATGGGTCGAACTGGGCGTAAGAGAGAGGGACGCATTGTTGTGCTTATAACCAAAGGAAAGGAAGAGCAGGTATTTTTTTATATTAGCATTATTTTACTCAACTGGGGATCGAGACATATTTTTAACTTTTTTTCTAGGCTTTGAAACCAAGTTGAAAAATAGAATATGAATACTACTTTGAAACGCCAAGGCTTCTGAACATTATTTTTTATCTTGCAGATGTACAATGCCAGTCAGTATCAGAAGAGGAGTATTAACATTGCTTTGGCAAACAAGGAAAAACTGAATCATTATCTTTATGCTCATTGTTCTAAAATGATTCCTGCAGGTAGGAGTTCGCTCATTTGGTTTACTTCTGTCCCTGTTTCTCCTTTCACTTATTATGTTAAGAGGGTGGTTGGCACTTCTCCTCATAGAGTTCCAGTCATGCTTTTTCTTGTATTTGTAATAAGTTGAAGTATATTAATAAATTTAAGCTGTACATTATTTTAAAGTGATAATTGTAAACAACTACCCATCCGATGCTGTCATCTTACCCACTTGATCTATTGTCCAAACAGAATTTTGCACATGCTTTTTATATGTTAAACAGGAATCACTCCGACTTGTCAAAAACTTCATATGAAAGTTGATGAATGGATAGTCCCAACTAAGAGAGGACGAAAGAAAGCTTTGTCTTCAAACTCAACCTTAAAGTTTCCGTCACATAGTAGCTCTACTAATAAGGTATGTACTAGTCTTAATATTAACAGTCTTTATCAGGATTTTTATTTATCATATTAAGTAAATATGTGTTCTTTCACATAATTCTTCTTGTTATAGATTTTGTTGATATTTTTCTGCAGGTTTTTCTTTACCTAAACCTAACACTATTAATTAATCAGTTTTCTCTTGGCAAGTCGAAGTAGGTCACCAGAAAGTAGTATTCATTAGAAAACTTATTTAGAATGGTGTTTCAGAATTTCATCATGCGGACATGTTCATTATCTATGCCCAGTATTTTAACTATGGATATAGTAAAGGATCACTTTAAGGCTTCTTATCCTCATAGGAGTTTATACTGTATAATATAGCGACTGAATTAGGGTAATAATTTTTTTAGTGTCCTGTTTTGTGAATTTCAGGAAAAGCATGGATTCCTTTCAGAAGAAGAGTGGAATTGGTATAGGGATAATCTGTGGGTGCCGAGGGAAGATTTTAAAGCCATTCCTAAACCTTCTTTCTTGTGTCTGGATAGTGAAGGTAAGAAAGCTTACAACATAGTCTTTAGTGACCTAATTTTAGATGCCATTTAAATGTCTCCTTATGTGTTATAGAGTTTATGATTTTTACACCGAAAATTTGTTCCTTTTGTGATTTCTTCAGCTATTGTATTTAAGAGCCCTCTCTTCCTTCAGGAGGTAATTGAACTTTTTAACATCTGTTGTAATTGGAACTGAAGTAAATTTAATATTAACATCTGCATTAATTTTTATTTGGGCATATATCATCAGTACCATTCCTTCATGAAGTTTAGGAATTTAGTGAATTTTTTTTTATAAGTACAGTGCAGTGATCTTTGTGTATTTGCAAGTCTGCAAGTAAAAATCATTAATTGGAAATGGTGGTTTTTTTTTGTAAAAGATTATCCCTGAATCAGCTAATTGGTGATACCCATCATTATTCACCATCATCATAAGCACTAATACGATAACTATTCCGTGTAAAGGTTTAGATCACAAGTCCTTGTCCTGCTATTTCCAGATCAGACCTCACAAATGTGTCCATAAATAACGAAAACTCAAAGTCAAGTGTTAGACTAAATACCTCTCCTCTATCCCTAACTTACCTAAACTATTACTGTGTTATTATACTGTATATGTACTTGTAGTATGCTCACAAGTATATACTGTAGGGTAATTCGTGTAAAAAATACTGTGTGCTAAAGCCTAGATAAGTCTCATTCAGTAATGAATGTCAAGCTCATCTGTGTGAAGATTAATTCTTTTATTTGTAGAATTTTTAAAGGAAGTTATCAAAGATATGATTCTGGGTACATTTTTTCTTATAAAAAAAGTTTGACTTTTATTTGTAATAATAAACTGAATTTCTGTTTTTTCTAGAATGATTATTATTGCATGATATTGGCCAAGAAATTATTTTTCGGTCTACTCGTTTCATGTCTAAGTAGCTGTCGTTTATTTCCAGTTCAATTCTGTTTCATTCCATGTGTGAAATTGGTGAATTTTATTGTAGCATGTATTGTAGTGATTTTAGTCATTTCATTGCCATATTGTTTTATTAATTGATATTAAAATTACATTGGATTTGCTTTTCTTGTTCATTACTGTGAAGTGTTACATTTCAGAGGAGGATGGGAATTTCATTGATCTCGGACTGTACCAGCCATGGCACAATTCATTGCAACAAGCTCATCACATCGGTCATTCTTCACGCAGTAACCATCTTGTTCAGCTTACTGAATTTGTTAATTTACAAGTCACAATTGGGCCTGATGAAGATCCATATGGATTAGAAATGGCAGCTTTTTTGGATATGTCTTATGTAAAAGGTGTGTATTATATGGTTTTGTTTATTTACTCCCTGAGGTTTATTAGTATTGTTATTATTATTAGAATCATTAATTAGAACACTGAGTTAAACCATTTGACTCAGACAAGTCTGGTGTTGAAGGTTTGTCTTTTTAAATTTTCTTTAAGAAATTGTAGTTCTTTAAAAATGTATAATTGGGTAAGTCATTATTGTTGAAACTCCAAAGTACTTTGATTTTCTTCCAAACCCTGACTTTTACTTTGGGATGAAGTTTTAAATATTTAATAAATAAAACCAAATTTCTCATACAAACCTGTCTATCTTAATTAGCCTTAATTCATTGTCAAATTGTCCCTTACACATAGCTTCTGAAGTTTTGAAAACTGCAGAAGAATAACTTGAAAATCAGTCATGTATCCTCATGAGCATCTTTGACCTATTAGTAGGAAGGAACAGCTAGCCACAACCTATCAGCAGGAAGGAACAGCTAGCTACATGCTTTCCTTAAACTTTGCAGAATAGCTGGAATATGCAAGATGGATGTAGGGCACTTCGTCATGTTTATTGGTATTGCAAAACAAATTAGTCTCTGCCGTAGCCTCTTTACTGTGGCCTTTTGCAGCTTAGGCTTTTAATTCCCTTTGATTTGGGTACACTTGAACATTCATTATATTGCTGTTATTGTTTAGCTTTTCGTTTGTATGAATTTTGATTTAGTAAAATGATTATTCTTATCTTTTTCAGAGGACTCTTACCAGCAGCAGTTGATGGTTCCAGCAACAGAATTGCGTAAAAAAAAAAGGGGGCCAAAGATAGGTAAAAAATCCATAGTTGAAAAGAATACGACTGTAAAGAAGAATGCACTGATTACTTCCATGTTCCCAAAAATATCTCCCAGTACCTTTAGGAACACTCAGAATAACTCACAGGTACCGAAAGATGCCATTAATCATGAAGAATGCATTTCCAGTGGAACGAAAAAAAAGGGTAATGATGGACATCTTGATGATAGTGATGATGATGTCACAGTGATAGATGTTGACTTTGTTGAGGATAATCCCAGAATGGAAAAGAATCAGTTTTCTCAAATTTCTAATCCAAAATCCCAAGCGAGTGACCATATAGTGTTAATTCCAACAGATAAAGACCACATGAAAGTTGACAGTGTAAAGGAGGGTAGATTTATAGATAGCGATTCTAATAAGCAAACTGATGACAATGAAAGTAATTCATTTAAGATAACTAAGCTTCCAGTGTGTGGGAGAAAGTCCCCTCTTCGGATTTGTAGCCCACCCAGGACTGAATGTCTCTTAGAATGGGAAGGGAATGATGAACCAGAAAGTCCTTCTGAAGTTCTCAGGGCTATAGATGAGTGGGTGGAAGAAAAAAACAGAACGACCCTGGATGACTATCATCTTGATAAGCCAGTCTTGAATTGCCTTTTGGACAAAGCAGAAGTTTCATCAGCAATAAGAATGAAAGATCAAATGTATGATGGTGACGATGATGATGATCTTCCCAATCTTAACTTTTCGATGAGAAATGTATTAAGTACCAGTTTATGCAATAAACCAAAGACTTCTTTGGGCAATGAGCCTGTTAAAATGGTTGTCTATGCAGAAGATAGTGATATAGAAAAAAATTTCACTGAAGATGCAGGAAAAGAATATTCTCCAACTAACGAACTAGATATACTTACCCCAAGGAAGAATGATGATGAAGTGGCAACTTCAATCGTTGTCACAGAAGTAAGTCCTATACTTACATCTACTTACAGGAAGCCTCTGAGAACTAACTTGAAGATATGTTCTTCAACCCCAAAAGTTAATGCCAAACGTTTATTTAAAATCACAACACCGGAAATCACTGCGATAGAAAAAAATTCTTTGCTGCTTACAGAGGACACACTCACCCCAAACAGAGGAGAAGTCATTAAGGGAAGCAATCAGACTAATGCCAGCATCAATAGGTCTGCTTCTCTTGCCAATAGAACTTCATCGTTGAGCACTGGGGATAGAATACGCCACAAGCTGAGTCGATTTACTTTTGCAGGCAAGGAATCTGACCCTGGAGTGGAGAGCAAAAGCTGTAGCGATGCTGGAGATGTGGACAAGAGTGAAGAACCAGATGTAGTAAAAGATGAAACATGTAAGTTTGAATTATATCACGTCGATCCACCTGATATAGGAATACATAGCACTCTTGAGGATATCTCGGGTGAACCTAAAAATAAATCTTTTCAAAGATCATCACAACGAATGCTGTTTAAAGAGAATACTAAAAGTTTTGAGATATGTGAAAATATTGCAAATTCTGGCAGTACAGACATGAATCGGAATCATCAGGTGAATAAAGAGATTGAAAAGCCAATTAGTAAGGAAAATAACAGATTACAAAAGCATGCAAGAGATTATGAAGGCAGAAGTGTAGTTTCTGCCAGATTAAATGATAGTGCATCAAATATAAGTCATGCAAATAAGGACTGGTCATCCAATTTGAGGGCAACAAAGCAAGAATCAAACCTTGAAGAAAAGGTAATTCGTAGATCTTTTTGTAAAGATAAACACCCTAACAGTGATTCTCAGGACAATAAGTCTCTGTTACAAAAAACACTTGACAAGGTAAGCTTTGATCTTAGCCTAGACGAAGATATTTTTGCTGATATAGAAATGAATGATTTTGATGAAAAGGAAAGCAATCCTAGTGTATCTGATAGACATAAAGAAAGTGATGCACAGTCTTCCAAAGATTATGGTGGTCCCATTAATGCATTCCAACCAAAGTCACAAAAACTTTTGAGTGCCACGCAAATTATTGATATCATTGATCAGAGTGCTGGTGAAACTAGAAACGATAAGTCAGTTCGTGAAAGTTCATTTAGGAAATCAAAATTGAGTAGAAACTCTCCCTTCCAAAGAAAACAAGTGGTATCCCCAGTGAAACTTGATGCTGAAAATAAGATTGCAGTGGCATCGAATGATATAGGTACTGTAGATTACAAGAAAATCACTACATCTGCACAGAAGAAACCGTCATTGTTGAGCCGAAGAGCCAGCTCTGAGAAGGTGGATACTGAAGCTTGTCCTAACTTTTCCTTAATGGATGACATAGACTTTGATGATGATGATTTTCAAACAGATAGTCCCAACCCATCTGTTCCTCAGTTTGACTTATTTGGCACTGGTGAGTTCCAGCCAGTTGTAAATGATTGTGTTAGATATGAATCTGGTAAACAAAATGAATCCTTAAAATCTGATGATCTATCCAAGAAGCCCCCATCCTCTGTTTCCAAGAAGGAGCTTTCTAAGAGTAATTTGTCAGATTCTCTTGGTGAGTTGGGAAGTCTTACGAGAAAGTCTTCAGAAAGAACCCTCAAGAGATCATCATCTGAAGATGGCAGTTCGTTGCATTCACCCCATTCTAGTAAAAAGGTTATGTTGATGAAAAGCCCGGGTTCCTTTTGTGCATCTCAAGATACCGTTACATATGGAAAAGAGGAGAAAGAAAAGCATGCAATGTTCTGGGTTCAGATAGTGAGGACAATTCTTTCCATAAAAGTAATTCAGAAAGTAATAGTTCAAGCTCAGTGCTGGATAAAAGAAAGGTTACTACAAATCAGGAAAATAAATCCTTTGAGGATGATGATGATGATGAGGAGGATTTTAGACTGGATGCTCGTCTTGCATACCGACAGGCAAAGTCTACAGAGGAAACAAAAACAAAGAAGTTATCGAAGCGCAAAGAGGTCAGTGTCCCTCATTTTAAAATGATTCACTGTGATAAATTCTTGCAATGTAAAAGCCAGATAGTTATGCTACACTGTTTTTTTTTTTTTTTTTTTTTTTAAGATTTCTTCTGATTAATTATCTTTTTATTGTGCAGAAAGTGTTAGAATTTATTGAAAGAGAAGCTCAACTCTCCTGTGATGGCATTGCGGTCTCCAGTGATGAGAGTGAGCATGAAGGTGGATATGCTAACGATAGCTTTGTAAATGATTGTACGGAACTTTCTCAGGATCCTAATGTCGAGTAAGTTCATAGTAACAGGTTTTTAACCTTAGATTTCATGTTGTTGGTCTGCATGCATTTATTATTTATTGGACTGCTTTCAGATACTTATGTGGTATTTCCTCTCTACATCATTGGTAATAGTGGCATTTTTTCCATTTAAATTTATGTATAGTTTAAAGTTAGAAGCCTAACTGAAGTGTGTTGTAATCTTCATAAAGTTGTGTATTGTAACTGCACCAGTCTTTAGGAGGCTGAATGACTCAAGCTCAAAGGATTTTAATTGGATGCAATTTTTACAGCATTAAAGCCATCTATCTGAAATCAATTGTGAGTCCTGTGAAAAGAGTGAGGAATCAATATCTGCCCAAAGTACAGTGTCTATCGGATACTGATGAACACAGTGAAGAAATTGATGAGGTAAGTGTTGTCTTTTTATTAATTTGTATAAAGTTATGCTAATTGTATTGCCAGTTGAGTGTATGTCATACTCACTTATTGAATGGTTATTTTGTAGCTGGTGACTATTAGCCATTTGTTTCATGGCAAACTTATTACCTGTAACATAGCCTTTCAGTGCACCTATGTTCACAGACATTCCATTCTTGTTGTAAGAAAAAATACTTACAATCCCAGCAGTCAGTTTTGTCCATTTAAGGACTTTAGTGAGTCCATTCCTGGGAATTTTGACAATGATAAAAAAAAGAAGAAAAGTATCATCTTCAGTGTTTTGTGATTTGTAGAGTAAGACCATCTAATGTACCCAGGGTAAAGGTATTAGGCTGTCAGACCTGTCATAGTAGGCCGCTATTTTTTCTAGTGGTAGTATCTCAGTGGGTGGTGGTGCCTGGACAAATCTACCACCTACAAAATAATCAGTGATTTAAAAAGATATGTATTGTCAGTTGAAGCATAACTTGAAATGTTACCTATGTTGTTATTTAAATTGTTGATGTTATTTACAGTAAATTCTGTATATTTCAGGAAGGTGGTCTACCCTCTCAATATATATATATATATATATATATATATATATATATATATATATATATATATATATATATATATATATATATATATATTTTTTCTTTATAGCAATGCCATTTGCTAGACTCAGGCAAAGTAAAGCTATGAACATCTGTATAATGTGCATGTAACATTAGAGCTTTATTATTATTGTAAATGCTTGTAGTTTTAAGAGAACTAAGTTGCTCTTTAAATTTATTACTGTTAATTTTTCAGAGTGAAGACAGCTTTGTTGTTGGTAATGATGTTATAGAATACAATACAGAATATATGGGAGAGAGTATGCTCGCTGAAGATTCAATTATGCAAGAGGTAATTAGACTTGTCTTACAAGCCAGTCCTTCTTGGTCATTCTTTACTCACTGCCTCCTCTCATCTTCATTCAGACACTTCTCAGTGTTCAGAGTGGATATAATTAGTATCCATGTCTGTTATCATCCAGGGGAGCTGCCTCTCTTCTACACGCCATCTAATCTGTGTCACTTACAAACTCCAACAGATGTTCCCCCTTTCGTTTTCAGTGAAGTAGATAGCTCATGACAGTAGTAACAAAATAGCTGCCTCTAACAATAAGGAAAGAGGAAATTGTTCTTGGTGAATACAATTAATTTTAAATATTTTGGTGCCATTGATATTAATTTTTGTGTTTTCTTAATTCAGTTTGTTGCTCTTTTACATTTAGTTTTATGTTCGTTTTGAAATGAATGGTACTGAATCACATAGGCCACTAGGTGGGTGAGATGATCACTTAGAACCAACTCCATCTTTTACATTTTCAGTTCTGCTTGATTTACAATTTTCCCCATTACATACAGCAAGGCTGACTGTATTATTGTGATTACTGCGGTGATGATGATGATTCTACGTTCACATAAAAATTTGGATATTTAGCAAAATTTCCCTGGAGTTTGTGGCATTTGTTAAATAAATTGTCTTCAGAAGTATAGTTTTTTGTTTTAGTTCAATACCAATAAAAGGAAAGCAGATTTTCATATTTTAAGTTGATGTAGTTTGTTGAGTTTGACTTTTGACAAGAAAATGATTTCCATTTCAGGCAATTCGTGAAAACTTCAAGTGTAATAAGATCGGAGAATCTCAGAAACCACCAAAAAACAAGCGGAAAAGGATAGTTATAAACGACTCATCAAGTGAAGAAGAAACAGAGAAAAAGAAATTGAAAGTATGTGAACAAATTGGCAAGGAGGGAACAAAAGTTGAGAGTGGTGGTGAAAATCAAGGGATGGCAGGTAAAAGAGTAAACAAGCGGAATAACTTCTTACAGTCAGATGCTCTTGAACCGGGAAATTTGAATAAAGAAATTACCAGTATTAGTGAAAAGTCAGACTTTGGACTGGGTTTATCAAATACGGTAATTTGTGATAGAACTAGTTGGGGCATTACCCCTAGGGAAAGTCTTGCAAAAGGTTTAACAGAGAAAAAGGGTGATGTGCCTTGTAGCAGTTATGATCAGAGCAAACTGAGTGAATCTTTGAAAAAGAGTAATGATATGAAAGGTCATGATTTAATCCTTCGTAGTTCAGAACAATTTGATGCAAATATTACTAGTGATATACCTATTAAGAAATGTTTTGTAAAACTGTCAAGTATAACAGCAAAGACCCCTATTGGTAAAAGTGGACCACAGAATACAAAATCACTTTTGTCACGTACTTCCTCATCAAATATTTTGCCTTCTACAAGTTCTCAAGAGACCACTTTCACCACCTCATCATCTGATGAAAATGTAAAAATACATAATCAGGTATGTATACTGTTGTGTCTCTTCTGTCGATATAGTATTCAGAAAATAAGGTTTTCTCAGTACAAATTTGTGTCCATAGAATGTATAGAATCCTTCTTAGTTAGTTTACAGGGTTATTAAACAAGAAAAGATCTGAAGCACCAGAAAACTATAAATCTATGTAGCAAGAGCTAACTTTCGTTTCAGTAGTTGTCCACTTGTGATGATAATACTGTACGAGTGTCACTATTTTCTTCTTTAATGTAGGCTGATGTCATCCTATGATAGCCAGAGAATGGAAATTTTTTCTACTGTATATTTAAATATACCTCTCCATAATCTTATTTATAGATTCCAGGACTGGTGCTTGTTGATTCCCACGAAGTGAATGGTGGAGGACAGATTGTTTCCAGGTTGAAGTTGCAGCATGGGCTAAATACAGCAGTTGTTCAACTTGGATGTGGGCAGTACGCAGTTTCTACTCGTATGATCATATCAAGACTGCAACTGTCTGGTAAGATAGTGATATATTATTATTGTTAATATTATTCAGAAGATAAATTTCAGTTAAATTGAAATTCAGTCTTTAGTGAATATGATGTTCATTGGAAAAAAAGGTGCAGTTTGATATATTTCAAAATGCTTCTATATACAGTAGATTTTCAGTTGGTTTAAATGGATTTGGCCTTTTTAAGAACATTGGATTTTCCTCATAACTTCAAGGCCTCCTTATTTTTATCTGATGACCTGAGTGCATTTGAGACAAGTATTTGTAATTTTCTTGAGGGTTACAGTGAGTAAAAAAAATAAAAGATAAAGAATTCAGCATCCTCATGCATGGTCTATATGCTGATTGTTGTTTGTTGAATGCCAAAAGTCACTTTGAGTTTATTACACTACAGATAGTAGTTAAGAGCCAGTTATGCCTTCGTGTGAAATATATTTAACAGAGTCTTTTTCTTACAAAATAATTCTGGTAACTTTAGGTTGTATAGGACTTTCCAAAACTCTGAAAAATTTTTTTTATTTTGTTTCAGTATTCACCAACAGCCAAAACAGAGACTCATTAAAAAAGCGTGTACAAGGGATGTTGGCGGTGTTTGAAAGGTCTGTCATAATTGTGGAACTTGATAAACAAAGACATGGAGATTCCCCATACAATTTAACTCATGTCCGCTCCAAGTACATTGACACAATTACATGTGCCTGTGCTCAGGTGAACCAGTTGAAAGTTTTGTATTCCAGTGGCCAAGGTAAGTTTGGATTGATTGCTTGACTAGTTTTAGTCTTGCAAGGATAATGTCAGAAATACAATATTCATGCTGGTCTGAGTCATTGCACTTATGTTTATTTTCTTAAAATATCTATAATTGCTAAGTATATTGTCCCCACTCACTGAAACCTGTAAATATAAGCTGTGTTACTTCAAGTTAATGAAATTTTGATTATGAAATATAAATTTTACATAGTGAAATTGTAAATTTGAACATTTGCATGACCATAAATGCTTCTAGGTCTAAGGTTAAACAATTAATAGCCATGAATTATTTTAAACTGAAACACAGTTTGCATATTTACTTAAATTACCTAGAATAATTGAAAGCTTAATTTAGAATTTTTATAAATTTCCGTATTGTATTGAATACAGTAGTTGAAAAATTAGGTCTAAACAGTTGTGGTGCCTTTTGCTAAGTATTAAAAAGTTGAATGTCTTCAGCAATACCTTAAATCACTAAAAAGTTAAAGGGTTTGAAAGGAAATTTTTATCATTACAGGAACTGAAAGTTAGAATTGCAGTAAAATACAACTCTCCATTATTTTGTGACAGTAACATTAGGTCTCTCAATAATTTTTCCATTTTACACCACATTTAGCATTTTGTGTTGTCAAGGAAGGGCCTTTATAATTTTGGCATTCTTTTTTTTTTTAATGAATGTACCTGATTACCATTTTACTTGCAGAAGAAACATCTCAGTTAATTTGGCAGTTGGTAGAACAAGAAAAGAAAAAGGTTTCAACATTCCAGTTTTGCCAGCAGAGATCCAGCGGTGGCAGCAGGTAAGAATTTGTGGGATGTGTGCTGAAGTTATTAGTCATGTCGCCATTATTTATGGATTATTCAGCAGTAAAATTTGGCATTCACTCTGCTACCTCTAATTTTCTCCTTATCACATGCCACTTGTTTGCTTTTCATGTGTTCACACACAAATGCTGCCAAATATATAAAGAAAAAATAAAAGAAAGAAACAGTGGGTGGAGATGGCATTAAGCTGTCTAGTAAATTAAAGCTTTGGATGTTGTTAGAGCTTTCAAGTAAATGGAACATGCAGTACGTACAGATTCTGTTTCGTAAATGGAAACCATTCTAGACAGGATGATGCTCCTCCTGTAATGGCAGCAGATGGTTCAGTTAGAGTAAAGCCTCAAACTGAGTAGTGTGTGTGTGTGAGAAAGGAGTCCTTACTGAAAAGTGATGGGGGGGGGAAATTTCCCACCTCATATAGTAATAGTCAGCAGCCTGAAAATGAAACTTTAAGCTAAATAAAGCTATGTTGTATGTTTAGTGAAACAGTTTATTTTTGGAATACTACACAGAGAAGAATTGTTACTTCTTAAAGTGGTACATTTGACTTTGTCATTTATACAGCACTTGCTGTCCTGGTTTATCTTGTGTCTTTTAGTATTGGTTAGATTTGATAATTTTCTACTTATAGCATTTCAAAGTTTTTAGATTTAAAATTTTCTCTCTAGGAACTTGATACTGTATTTCAGGTTGTCAACTTCTACCGATCCCTACCTCGAATCAGTTATGTGACTGCGTTGTGCCTTGCTTCCAACTTCAGAACTCTTTATGAGTTTTTTAACAGGTAAGCATTATTAGTATTAAGCTTTTCATGTAACACTAAGTATGGAACAGTTGCAGGTACTGCACTGTATTAGGAAGAACTTAGGTGTAATATGAGGGCATTAGAAGGATGTTTGTAGTGTAGAATAAGTTAATATATTCATATGCAATTCAGATGGAAGGGGAAAGATTGTTTGGCAGGAGAGAATTGAGAAGAAAGCATGTTCAATTTTTTTTGCACATATGTGTTCCAAAATAAATATTTCCTCTGTAATGACTGAGCGAATATTAGTAATTGCTGTACTTAACAGGTTCCATATAGCCTGTATCCTATAAGAAGTACAGCTTGTTTTCACTGTGTATTGAATTTCACGTTGTTGCTTTGTGCTATGCGTAATTCAATAAATTGCTGTACTTAACAGGTTCCATATAGCCTGTATCCTATAAGAAGTACAGCTTGTTTTCAATAATTTCACGTTGCAATAAATTGCATTTGTTACTAATACTCCATTAATAGTAAATGACCTTAACTGTCTGGAACACATCCAGGCACACCATTTTGAAATGTTGCCAAGAAGGATCCAGTTAGTACTTATGCCTAGCCAATTCCTGTCACACACTCTTCAAAGTTTTATTAGTATAAAATAAAACTTAAGATACTGTAGAAAGCAGATGATGTGAGTAGATTATATATAAAATATTGCTTTATTTCTTGTAACAGTTTTTACATTAAGCTTGTTTGGGCAGAGCAAAGAGGGAGTAGTAGAGTCAGCTGACAAAACAACATGTTTTGGTCATGTAAATGTTAATTATTGGAAGAAACCATTATTCTTTTAGGATACTTCTATTGTATTCTGTATCATAATTGCACACAACACTCAAAGATAACTTCCTTTGAGAAGTTGAATAACATTTCATATATGAATAAAGTAGTCATAGCTACCAGTGGGTGAGTGCTTCCTCCCAACCCTGTTATTCTCACAGCAGGCTCAGACAGTGCAATCATGAGCCACTTTGCTGTCCTGACCCTGGCAGCCAATGGTGTTGCTCTTGGGAGCTTGACAGTTCTACTATTTTTGTTTTTGTTTTACATTTTCACACATTTTTGCACACTGAAAATGTTCAGTGACACATTCTTTATTGGAATATCTCATAGAATTTTAGATTTAGTATGCAGTGAAACTGGCAGGGATCTGAATCATCCCAAAGGAATCATGAGATGCTGGTCAACTTATGTAAGAGGCCACAGTCACAAATGTCAGTTAGAGGATATCACTGAACCTGTGCATCACAGTACTGTTGCATCAGGTTTCTCACTAAGTTTATGCAAAAACAGCAATGCCATAATGACTATAATAGCAACCATTGAAAACATCGATAATCTTAGGTAGCTATAATTTCATTTTGAATTGGGGTGGGGAGTGAAAGTATGAAGATCAATGTAAAAGGATGATTTTAGACAAAATTCTATTTCTCTGTAGGAACTGCACTTGAATTGTGTGAATTTCTTTTGTGTGTATCTTCTTGTAATTAAAGAAGTTATCGTTTTGCTTTTGCTTAATACTTGTACGTCATATGCTTGTAATTAAGGTATTAGTTAAAGTTTTGTTTAGCTTAGAAGTTTATGATAAACTTATTCCAAGTAAGTACTGAAGTGTTGATTGAACTCAGGGACTGAGGCTGGAGTTTTAAAATTCTCTCGCCCATGAGATTGTAATATTGTGCGTTAGAAGCCATGTTTTTTTTTCAAAAGTTTTTAACTTTTACCCCTCGAAGGAATTACATTGAAAATGCTGTGGTTGCAATTTCCCTTTACTTTCAGCACCCCAGAAGTTATTGCAAAGAAAGGCTGCATGTCACACCAGCGAGCTGCTGATGTCCACCAACTCATCTCCAGAACATTCAGGGCAGATATGCTCTCATAGTATACTGTGCATATATTTTAGACTAATAGTTATGAATACTCAGTACAAAAATGGATTATTTTCTATTTTTATATTTTTATATTAAAAATTTTAATGTGAAACATAAAACATGACTTTTTTTTTAATCATATTACTGTATTTTTATTTGTATAGTATTATGATTCTTTACATTTGCATAAAAAGCAGTTGTATACTGTAATGTACTTATATATTAATCACAACAAAATGCATATTATGAACTTATTTAATAAATATATTTCATTATTTTACATGACAATTTGTAAATACTGAAATAAAAAATATATATTTTTGAATACTTAAAAAATGATAGATATGATATTGTTTCATATTTTTTACTTTAAGATGTTAAAGTGACTGTGATAAGATCATTAAATAAAGTTTTATTTAATTATATTTTTGTTGTTGTTTTTACTGATGTATATTACCTGTTGTTAGGTTAAATTAACTGTGCTGTGGTGGGAAGTAAGTTTCATCTTCAATGGACTGTGTGAGTGCCAATGGAATTCAACCTTATTCCCTCGTCTAACCCAGGGGTGAAAAAAAATAAGGTTATAACACCCATTCAGAAGTGAGAGAGAAAGACATCCTTTGTGTATAATTTGAATCACTAAGTTTACCTGTTGCCAGTGTCCTTTTAACTTCTCACTGATTAAACACCGAATTTTGTCCCACTTTTGAATTCATTTATTTTGTAAATGTTATCACCTTGTGTATGCTTCAAATTCTCTGTTTTTCATTAAGTTTAATATCAGTTATCACGTTTGAATTCATGTGTAGCTATTAAATTTTGTGCAATACTTTCCATTTAGGTTGAACTTCCTACAATCAGATTTGGTATGTTAAAAAAAGACCATCCTTATACTGGCAGTCCCCGGTTTACAGTGGGTCTGGCTTACGACGTTCCGAGGTTAAGATGCTTTTCAAATATATTCATCAGAAATTACAGTATTTCCCGGTTTACGACGCATGTTCCGGGGTTATGACGCGTCGTACGCCAATCCGACGGAAGAAATATGGCTCCATAACAGCAGAAAAATAAAAATTTGGAGGTTTTTTATGAAAAACTCAATAAAAATGCAGTTTACATCATTTTCAATACACCCAAAGCATTAAAAGTAAGGTTTTCTTAGGATTTCTGACGATTTTCGACGATTTTTCGGTTTACAACAATTTTCGGTTTACGACGTGGCATAAAAACGGAACCCCCATCATAAACCGGGTACTGCCTGTACATGACTTGTGAGTTTTCATTTTCAATCTAACAGTGAGGTTATCCCATCCAAAGTGTATGTTTTCTGTAAAATTGGAGTTATCCTCTGTCGCACAAAAGTAATTTAGATCAGCGCAAGAAAGAGCTACCATGAGTTGACTTTCAGGAATGAGATTAACAGCCTCATTCTTTATAGATATGGATAGGTAGATTGATAGATAGACAGCTAGGAAGTTACTCCTTTTTGGGAAAAAGATATCCCTAAAAAGTGAGTAACCCCTTTTGTGTTTGTGTATTTACAGCAGTTTTTAATGTATTAATTCAACAGGTTTTTTCTTCCCTCGATATAGCTGCAGTTGAGATTTGCTTGGAAACTTTCCATAATAGGAGTATTCAGTCACTATAATTGTTCAAGATGTTTAGTGCAAAGTATAAATGATTGAAAACATTGTTTTTGTCTGAATGTAGTATGTGAAGAAAATAAGAGTGAGGCCTAAAAATAAGTGTAATATTCACAGTGTAACTAATTTAGATAAGATATCAAGCTCATTAACTTAGGGATACAGTATATTCAACACTGAATATGGGAGCCACTTAGAAATAAAAAAAAAAGTTACTCATTTCAAGGAATGTAAAATCAAACTTCACTCTATAGTCCACAATTTATTCACCAAAGATTTTACAATTTACAGTTATTTTGACAGTGCGACATCACAGATTGCCAACTGTCTTAAAGCCTATTCGATAATTACCTATTCACCCAACATAATATTTCTTTACAGCAGCAAACAATAATAAATAAAGTACAAAAACATCTTCACAATCTTGAAAAGAAAACAATATACAACCAGCTAATGCCTAAACTTGATAAGTGAGTGTGTTTGTGTAATGTGTCTGTCAGCTTACACATTTGTTTTAATATAATCAGTAGTTTTTCCTCCAGATACAAGTCTACTATACTCTTCACAAATATGGATTGCAAGTTAGGAACAAAACTAAACAAATTTAAATTGTAAGTACCATATTCACTTGAAGCTTAATGAACACAAACAACTGAATATTAACTCCACAATTAACTCGCCAAATTGGGATCACAATATTGATGTGACCGGTGACATGCAGTTCAACAGATATCATCTGCTCTTATTACCAAAAGGAAAGATGGTTGTTCTTTGCATTTTGATTAGAGTTTTGATAGTCTCAAAGTGTATGTCAGTGAAAAATGTTTTATATTACAAATTAATTTGTGAATCATTACCTATGCAGCATAATTTTATTAAATAAAAAAGTTACAAATAAGATGCTGGATTGCTAACAAAATGGGCAAGTTCACTTTACTGAATTAATCTTGAGGTTGCTGTATTATTTGTGTCTTTGGGATTCACTTTTTTGTTGTTTGATCATGTGTGTTGTTTTTTAAACATGAAGGTTGTACATTCCATTTTCCTTCTAAGATGATTTCAGTAACCTTCAAGCCCTTATTCACAAGTGATAACATTACATTGTGTGTGGTATCGTCAAAGGATTTAACCAATAGCTATCCACTCGTCGTCATTTTCTGTAGCAAGTTCGTGAAGAGTGAGGTCAGTATTGGAGATGAGGAGCTGCACCCTAAGGAGATCAATGTCATCAGAATGGATATTCCAATTGGCAACATTTCCCACATCTGTCAGCAGAGGGCAGTGTTCAATTAGAGACTGTATAGTGCGTATTGTAAGCCCCACTGCGACGCCCAGCCACAGTTCTTTAACCTTACACAAGGAACCGTCTATTAAGGAACTCATCACAGCTGCGTCACTTAATTGCCCACAGTCACCCAGTGATAATCGTTCAACTGCTTTACACTGATTAAATATTAATCTCACAGACATTACGCTCATCTGACTGCTGTAAACAAGGAATTCGACCACTTTCTTAAAGGCCGAATCTTTGGTTGAATCCAGGCTCACAAGAGATACGTTATGGAATTCCAAACGCCGCAAGTCTGTGCACCAGCCCCCAAGGTCTGCCAAATTGACATCACCGAAAACAGTCAGAAGATATAAACTACGAACATTGGGTCCGATTTTCGGCAGCAGGATTTCGACATCTGTCCAACGGACTTTATGCAGCTTCAGTTCATTGACCTTTTTCAGCATGTCAAGATATTGTACAACAGTGCCTTTTGGGCTGTCAAAATAAATAGCTTGTAAATTTGGGCACATCTTAGCAATGCAGCTCAATCTGGCACTGGTTGTCGTTAAGTCATGCATGTACAAGAGTCCCAATTCCCTCCCAGGGTACTCATTGTAAAATAATTCCACTGCTTGTCCTGTGCACTCGTATGAGCCCACACTAACTAAATTAGGAAGAGTGGCAAACAGGTACTTAACGTGGGAAGGAGGAAGGCCCTGTGCACCGGGTCCACCTAAATCTACAATTTGCAGGGAATGTTTCAGTAAATCTATGCACACCCGACGTGGGTTACTACACAGGTTGCGAAGGCCATCTTCTGTAATGTTACGAGATCCTGACACGTCTATCTTTTGGAGTCTGTTGCAGTACTTGCCGATGGTGTTTAGCATTTCATCGTCACAGTTGTAGCGTAGAGTAAGACGTCTAACCTCGTCTAATCTTCTCAAGACTCGCAGGAGGGCGTTCCTGTGGTCTGTTCCTATCCAGATGCCCCGCAGGTCAAGTTGGTGAATCCCTGTTCCATTGTTTGAAATGACCTCAAGGACCATGGAATAGTATGACTCTGGAAAATTTCCAATTGACAGGTTTCTTACACCTGGGTTGAGAAGGAGTTGCAGTGCAAGGTACCTGACAACGGCCTCGACCTCTTCATCACGAGAAAGGATAGTGTTGAGGAGTTCCTCCATGATTCCTGGGGTTAAGGAATCTAAGAGAATCTCCTTCACCAATTCCAGTCTCACGGATAATCTAGGGGTCCCATAGATATCCCAGTCTTCTTCTTGTCCAAAAAATATTTCATTAAGGATGACAGCGCATACATTATATAACACTTTGTCTCTTGCAAATAACTTCAGTTGATGCACAGGTTTTTGGGGCGGCATGGCTGTATTCTAAAAGAACAATCGTTTTCGTAGCAATAAAAACAAACAAAAGTTTTGAGTCAAGCACACTATCACAGGGGTGTAATAAAGACTAAAATTTGACAACTTTGCTGGTAAACTGACACATCCCAGGATATGTTCTCCTCCATTTTAAGAGGATTAATTCACTTCATTCGACACTGGCACATTTCTAGATAAGTGATGGACAAAGTCAAGAACACTGTTGCACAAAGGCATCGTTCAGCAGGACTGATATGCGGTGTTGGCACACTCTTGGCACTCTCATCTAACTTCTTGGCACCAATCCACCTTCACTCACTTGTAGTTTTAAATTTTGTTTTTGTTCTTGAAGTTTTTCCATTAATGAAAACGTTCCTGTATATATATCGTCACCACTTCCAGTCAGTTTTGTCAGTATTTTAAAATTGCCAGCTAAATATATCATTCTAATATTAAACGGGATATGGAAGAAAAACGTTCAAAAGTTGTTAGTTACTGAAAAGGTATTACCTTTAAGGTAAGCTTTAGTAACTCGAGTTACATGACTCGTGACGGTGTGGAATTGTAAACAATATGTGTATATTTACTAAGCAGTTACCACTGAAACAACCGTAGGCCTACAGATTCAGTATCCAAGGTGTGATGTAGCAATATGTTGAAGCCAAAAATAGAGCAAAATTTTGCATAGAGATTTCACTTCGTTAGAGTTACTAATTACACCCTTAATTCTCGTCATTTGTTTGCAAACAAAACCTGTTGTTGATGCAAATCTGTTTGTTTGTGTACATGATTTATTTATAAACCGTGGCTAAGATGGCGAGCCTAACTATGAGACGGTTTCTGCCAAGCAGGATTAAAACCGGAAGTTAAAATCTGTTTGGTGTTTGGAAATTATGTAGCCAACTTTACATTTTCCCTTGTGACCTTATGTAACGGTGAAGATAGGTTACGAAAAACTGTGCTCTATACAAATACTTACTTTGCGTGAGAGAGAGAGAGAGAGAGAGAGAGAGAGAGAGAGAGAGAGAGAGAGAGAGAGTTTCTTTTTCCATTCTAAAGTTCACCACATCATAATAACCCAAGCTAACTTTGGCCCATTCCCCCACATTCTCTTTCTATACGTTATAAAAGGACCACACAAACTTAAAGACAGGTCCTTTTTTTCAAGGTGAAACCACGCGATCCTAGAATTCGGTCTTAAACAAATGATTCCTCTTTCAACTTATAATAACTGTCTGCTTGATACAAAACCGCAAACCTTCCCCTTGTCCTAATTTTCTTTTCGACCAATGAGACACAATGATTCCAATCATTGTTGTAGTCTTGGACATAGTGACAGAGATGGTAACGAACGTATGAAATTGTTTAACGCGGAATGCGTCAAAAAACAAGTATATGGAGAAGATAACAACGGTAAGACTGTAATAACCACCATCACTGGCAGCACAATGATTTGTGTAAAGTTCTGTAAAATGTAAAGTATTTTATTTAAAAATCAAAGTCTGAAACTTGGGATTGGATATAAACACGTCTGTAACTGGTCCCCCCAGGTAAGGGCATTGAAATAATAGATGGTACAGTTTTGACAAATAACTTTTATAGTAGTTTTGTTTTGGTTTTGGTCGTTTATAAAACATTCTTGTAGTTCTCATTAAGTTACATGACATTAAATCAACCATTTTTACTCGACGTTATTCAAAAATTAAGATTATTTTTCTCCGTAACGCAACCCGTTGTTAATTAAAGTTTCCACTCGTTCTTCCATCCTGGTGTTCTTGAAATAAAATTCGACAGTGATGTTGACGGACGGACCATATCTTTTCGAAGATCACGTTGAAAAGAGGGTTTGATTTTCGTTATGGATTTATAACTGACGAAGAAAATATGAAGGATTAATTATCTGAGCCCTCGAAAATGTGGATTGCTTCGTATAAATGAAATACCGAAGGCGGCGCAGTAACCAAGTACGTTTTCAAGAACCAGACTCGAGTAAAGTTTGTTTTATAAATGTCTTGACAAATCCTTTATGGCATCCTACAAAAATACGCAGAAAAATACCAAAATGAAGAGTAAATTTTACAGTGACACTTCGAGCCGCAAGAGCTCCGAGAAGCCCAAAAAGGAAAAATCCCCGGCGTTAGTAACAAAGGTAAGGAGGATCTCTGGATGCCTCAGTACTTACGTTGCGAGAGTCTCACCTTAGGCCTACCTGGGTCTCAGGTCACTAGGCCTAGTTCAGAGTAGGGGATTAGGCCTACGGTGTGGTGTTTAAGGCTGCTGCTTAGTTAGGTTATAAAATTGTTGAATTTTTGTTTTAATTTAGTCCTAGCCCAAGTTTAGCGTAGGTGTAGCTTAAGCCTATATGACCATGCTTAGTAGGGTTAGGCTATTAGGCATAGCCTAGTAGTCCATTGACCAACTTCGATCGAACTACTTTCTCGAAGTTTATTCTACGAAGTTTTATAAAGCTAAAGTGCCCAGCTTTATGATGTTATGCACAGATGAAGCGTATTTGTTCTGTTTGAGTCATTTTATTAACATGAATTATGAGTTACTTCGGTAATTTGAAGGAAAACCTCTGCTGGACACCGTGTTTAGTACCAGCCCCTCATGAACAAAAGATGGTCAATTCCTCAGATTATCTCGGCAGTACTGCAACATATGTGACCTTTTCTATATTGTTCAGTCAAAATATTTTATTAATAAATGATAACTAACTGCTCAGAGCTCTTCCATAGAATCACTGTCATTGCACCCTTTGTAAAAGGTATTTCATTTTTCTAGTTACACTTAATTACTGCTATTTCTTCTTATATTTTCTTTATGTATTGATTTTTCATACTAACGCATTCTTTCTTTTTGCTCTCGTCAGTTGCGATAATTTTCTTCATAGCTGGCATATGTGATTTCCAATACGTATCAGTATTGTGCTTAGCGGCAAAAATATTTTCATTATTCTATAAATATTAGTTTTGCTTGTAGCCATATGTTACCCATTTATTTAATTACATAGTGTAATGTGTTGTTCTGCCATCTATATTTTTCATAATTAAATATTGACATTTTCCATCTGCTACACTTTTGCTAGGGAATGTTATGTTGGGTTAGGATGTGTCCCTGTGGGCCTAATTACCAAAGTTGATAATGGTGTACCTTTTATAGGTGTTTACTATTAATTTGCTCTAATAAGTATTTTACTGTGGTCTTTAAGGAGGGGTCTTTACTCTTAGATTACTTTTTTTTTGTACAGAAATTACTGTTGGCTGTGGTTTTGATCGAATAGCCATTGTTACAAAAATGACATTTGGCAGCACAAAACTATATGTTATAACTTGGGAAATACTTCATAATAAATATACAGTATGTGAATATATAGCAGTGTGAATCATAGCTGTAGCCATAATTCATACATCTTATGACAGTTTTTGTAATTATACATTTTTAACATAAGTTATTTGAAAGAAAACTTGTTAAAATTTAAGAAACAGAAACCTTTAAAAAACATTGTCACTGGTGATAGGTAACTTGCCAAAAATTTGCTTTAAAATGGTACGTACAGTTTATTTGGTTAATATATGATAAATTGATTTTTAACAAGAATATGAAGCATATATTTTTCTGAGTGCTTATCTTTTACTTTATGTTTGTTTGTACAAGAATAAAAATAAGAGCCTTTTATCAGATGGGGGAAGGGGGATTCTTTAGGTAGGCTACATAAAAAAGTACTTTTGCCAATAAAACTTCCTTTGTAACTCCAGAAAGACAAATGAGTACTTTTATGTAAGAGTGTTCCCAGTGTAAGCTGGTAATATTTTAAAAGTTGGTAACAAGTTGATTAATTAGTAAGTAGGTGAGTTGGCAGGAATCCACTCACTCAATGCTTTTTCTACATTTGTTGTCAAGAGTAGACTTCTTGCTGCATTCATTTTTGACTGCATATGTTGAAGTTATTTCTAAGTGCACACTATTTGTTGATGATTGATTTTGGTGCTTGAATTACTGCTGTATTTGATTCGAGAATGACTACTTCCAATAAGGACAAGTGTTTGATTACGCAGTGTTTGAATGCAAGATATGAGCATTTGTGTGTGGTTGCTGTAAGTCTTCCCAGACTGTTGATTTTCAGCACTTTTATTTGTTTTGCAGGGGATTTGCAACCCTTATTCCCTTATTAGAAGTTTGCTGGCTGGTCCCCCTCACAGTAGAAGAGATATAGCAAGTGCACCCTATGAATCCCTCAGTGAGGCTTTGGAAGGAGACCTATTAAAACTTTTCTTGCTAGGTTTAGCCTCACTTGTGAATTTTCAGAACTATTTAATCTCTGACCTAGGTTTGAGAGTTTTAGGCAGCTATCAGCAGTACAGTGTAGGTTTCTGGTATTCTGAACAGAACCCAATATTGTAGGTGTGAGTGTTTGTTAGCATTGAAAGACACTAGGAAGAAGTTCTCAGAACACCATTTCTGCCTAGCTTCATGAGATAATCAAGTTTTGATTATCAGGTGAGGGGGGGTTGGGACTTTTTACCCCATGCCAGAGCCCACAAAATCAGTGATATCCTGCCATTCCTCATTTATGGGAGGAACTTGATTGCTCATGTACCAAGGGCTGGGGTCTGGCATAAGCAGACCACCTTTACCTTGTAATTGAGGGATGTCACCCACAAGTCTTTGTACCCCTTCACTCATTAGGACCTATGGTGGTTGCTCAGCATATTGTGCAGCTACTTGATATCTGTTGGACAGGAAAGCATCTCCTCTAGGGCTCCACTGGTAGGATTAGGTCAGTGAAGTGACCGTTTGGTTGTGAAGTATTTCTTCCCCTCCTGGGTCTCCTTGTTTACCACTGACAACCCAGGTCATGATTCATCCTGGTTGGACCAAATGCCGGGGAGTCACACAGTAGGGGACCAATCCGAAGATTATACTTAGTTTGAGAACTTGATTCTCTCCACTCTACCTATAACCATGGGTGACTTGGGTGTAGAGCATAATTGAAATGATATTGTTATCTACTAATCTTGGATCTCCTGTACTAAGCAGAAAAGACATAGTTTCCATGAAATTTCTTAGTGAGGCTCATGCACAAGTAATGTACCAAATTCTGGGTAGTGTCCTATGAACCTCTTCCATTGACAAAATGCATAGTTGTATAGGTCTCAGAAATCGTCTTTTCATGTAATGCATGTGACTGGAAAGTTGGTACTAGTTCAGACTGGAATACATAGCAATAACCAAGTCAAGTTCCATGGAACAATTTCTCCCACAATAGGAGTGGGACTCCTATATAAAAAAAGAATGTTTATATTTTCATTGTAACTATATATTAAAAATTTTTTCAAAAGTAAATTTAATTTTCCATGCATATAAAACACCACCCCCCCTATTCATCCCTGTAGCTGAAGGAAGTGAAAGTACAACCAAGTGAGTTGGCAGGTCTCCCCCACACTGGCCTTTACACACCTTGTTGTTAAGCATCAACAACCAAATGAACTTCCACTGAAGATACTTCTGTAGAAGACTTCAATATTGTATCTTGGAAAAATGCAATTTACTTACATAAAATTGCTATTTTATGGCAATATTAAGCAATGAATTTTTGTCTTTGCAGGTGGTTATTCGTCGTCTTCCACCGAGCATGACAGAAGAAATGTTTATTGAGTCCGTGTCACCACTTCCAGAACATGATTATTTTGCTTTTATTAATGCAGATAGCAGTCTTGGGTCCAGTGCTTATAGTAGAGCTTACATCAACTTCAAGAATGTGGAAGATGTTTATACATTTTATGACAAGTTCGATGGTTATGTTTTTGTAGATCAGAAGGGTGAGTGTTTCTGAGGAGCGGAATCAGGTACCTTTAATATTACGAGTGAATGTTTTTTTATAACGATAATGACATGAAAAATATTGAAAACCTAACCATCTTGCCTTTGAAAGCAGCATGTTACTATTTGTCATAGTTAGCTATCCCATATCTCTTTTGAGTAACTTTTTCATTGTATATGAGAAGTTTATCTTGCTTTGTACTGTACATCATACTAGATGTGTATCAGAATAAATTACTTGTGTATTGTTTCTATAACATTAATGAAGATTTGGAGGTGTTGACTTGGGATCTTACATTCTTTTTAAAAAACTTCCAGATCTTACATTTGTTTTTCTAACCACACAAGTTGTCAGAATTGGAGCTTACAGAAACGGCTGTAGAGGAAGAATTGAGAATATGTTTTCCTGGGGTGCTGTCTTTTTCCATGATTTAATTTGTCTTTTACACAAAATTTAGTAGTATATTTTGTAGTTTCATTGTAGAGTCATTAAATACTAACTTTCATTTGGTGTATTTTAATATTAGTTATTATGTTTCATGTTAGGAAATGAACATCCGGCCATGGTGGAGTATGCACCTTTTCAAAAAATTCCCAAAAGATCTGGTGGGAAGAAAAAAGATGCAAGGTGTGGTACTATCGATGAAGATGCTGACTACCTTGCATTTCTGGAGTCATTGACAAAACCTGTAACCATCACACTTCCTCCTCTCGAAGCTGTTCTTGAAGAAATACAAGCGCATGACAGGGAGCTGAAAGGTAAGACTTATTGTACCTGTGCAATCAGGGATTCTGGTATTTCACTGAATAGTATCTTCGTGTCTGAGGGGAACTTTGCTTTGTATGGTGGGCTGAAAACATGGGAAGTTTCTATTTATTTTATAGCTATAGGTAGTATGTGAAATATATCTTTATACTGTATATGTTAGCCATTTTTTCTAATTGAATTTAAACCAACATTTAGAGGTACAGTATCCAGTGCACTGTGGTAGAGAGACCCTTATTTTATTTTTTTTGTATCATTTCCAGCAAACAATGGTTTGATTAAAGTGAAAACTCCTCTGCTTGAATACATTGAGCAAAGGAAGGCGGAAAAGCTTCGTAGTAAAGAAGAGAAGAAAGAAGAGAGGCGAAGAAAAGAACTTGAACGCAAGAAGGCCAGAGAGGAGGAGAGGAAGAAGAAGAAGGAAATAAGGGAACATCATAAGGAGATGAAGAAGGAACAACAGAAAGATGATAACTCTGTAAAGGTTTGATTTAGTTTTTGTAATCAATTTAGGGAATAGTTAATGACTAAAATTACTTGGTAATGTTTAATTCATGCATATTGTATACAAACTATAGTTTTATATCAACCTCCATTGTGGACACAATTTTGAAGTATAACTAATTTACATTACAGAGCATCATTTCATAGGTAACTTCAACAAAAGTACCTAGCTTTAGGAGTCCTCAGTTTTACAGATTTTCATATACTGTACAGTATAATGAACTCTTTTTCAAATGCCAGGCAAGATACAATAGGTTGTACAACTTGCCAACACTGCCGAAGCTAGGCTAGTAGAAAAACATTCTTTGAATGAGGTGTTGGTCCAAGGCCTCCCTTAAGGGCTTGAGTTAGGCTGTGGAAAATGAGGTGGGCAAGACTATTCAGAGCTCCTCAAGAGCATGGATAACATTACCAAAGAAGGGAGATCCATGCCCTCATTCAGAAGACCTGGCTTAAGGCAGAGCGATACCCTTTCACTGCAGGGACGGAGAAGAACTTGTCTTGATGGAGGAGAATGAGGAAGCATGCGATCTGCTGAAGAGAAGCTCTGACCAGAGAGAAACCCTACCTTTGCAGAAGATGGCCCACTTTCCATGGTACACCGCTGAGAACCCCACGTGGACAGCCAGACATCTGCACATTCTTGTGAGGAAAGCCCTTTCTTGGAGGAACTGCTGGCTACCCTCCAGCCTATCCAGCCTGCACAGACTGGTGGGACCATAATGCATGTCACTGAGAAAAGATCGGGCCATGGGGAATATCTTTGGGCACTTCGACCAGAGGAGTTTGTAGATTGGGATACCTCTGTGCTTGGAGTCAACGAGGAGTCACCAGGGTCATTCTGAGACCAAACGATCAGAGCTTCATTGATGGTCAAGTTCCTGATGTCAAAGGAAAAAGCGATTGATGACAGCAGGTGAGTGGGGTTCTCCCCACTCACCCAGGTGCCATGTTTTAACTATCTTGTCGCCAAGGTCCAGCAAACTATTCCATCTAGTGCCAAGGAATTTTGGTACATAAAAGGCTCTGGTAGTATACCTAGGAAAAATACAAATTGCATAGAAAATATGTAGTATTTTCACCATGAGGTTATAAATGCAAAGCAGAATGAAACATGATATAGAATATGCTTTGCTCTTGCAGTAAATAAAAGAAACTTATTTAATGCTTGAAATCCTGTTATGACTTTAATGTGATGCTGAAAGATAAAAATTTTAGACATGGCTGAATAATTCAGCCATAGATAGTGAATGGTCAGAAATATCAGTATGTACACTAAACTGAGGAAACCCAGTATAACATTGATCACAACAGCTGGTGCAAATGAGGTTTTAAAGTTACTGTACAGTAGCCAAGACAAAAAATGACAGTGGATATAACCAGGTTTGTTCAAGAAACTTAATCACGGGAAAAGTAAAGCCTCTACACCTGTTTGAAAAGTCCATAAGTAATTTGTTTAAGTACCCTAAATGATTGAAAATTATGACCTTAGAATAACATACAACAGGATTTATGGAAAAGATGATTAATGAGGAGGTAAGTTTGATAGGTGTTAAAAAGATGGCAGACACTAACTTTGGCTGAGTCTGCCAATATAGATGAGTGGAATGCTGGCTGAACTGGGAGATTATTTTCCCATCCTCTTCTGTGGAGTGCTTCATTGTTAACATGGATGCACATTAGGTTATTGTTAAGTAATGGGTTTGTGATGAAATTAACGAAACATACCACTGTTACTTAGCAGTTCACCATCACTTCTTTGGTGTATTTACGTAAAAAAAGAATAAACATATATTCTTAGTTTCTAACTACCGTATAGCAGTACAAAGATATTCAGTATTATTTAAAGTATTTGAACAAGACTTGAATCATTTCTATGTACAGTAATAGCACATTGTGGTTGAGATTCCAGTGTTTTGCTACTACTGTCCAACCAAGCAGTTGAAAATTCTGGTCTCAATCCTCCTTTCACTGCAGATTTTTTTTTAATGAAAATACCTTTGTTCAAGTAGTATGCAATTTTATAAATTAAATAGTTTTGCTGTCGATTCAGTTGAGTACTGTAATTGTATGAAAAGTGACATGAATCTTAACTAAAAAGCAACAAGATTTGAATGGAGAAAAGTATGATTTGTTCAATGCCATTTGGTACAGCAATCAAGATTTACATTTGAATCCCATTGGGTATCATTTTTATTGCCTGCAGATAAATTGTAGAGAGCATAAAAGTATTAAGCTATGTTTGCCCAACATTTCATGTTTTATTTTCAGGTTTTACGACCAGAACGTGGCAAAGATGATTATGTCTCAGAGGGACGCCAGGAAAGGTCAAAAGCTGATAGAGACAAAGAGAGGCAAAAACGAGAAGAGGAGAGGCTGAAAATACGAAAAGAAAAAGAGAAACTTCGACGGGAAAGAGAGAAAGAGGAAAGGTTAGTATTATGTTGCATGTTAAAAGAGAGAGAGAAGAAGCATATTATTCACAATAGGGTATTGTGCTTTTTAGTAAACAACTTTATGTTCCATTACAAGTGCAAACTATGCGGTACAAAACCTCAATGTCAGCAGTATACTGCAGTACGGTAAGAGCAAAGTATCCCAATGGGGGAAAGATTATTTAGTATCATCACAATTCTTTTCTTCATTAAGTGCAATTATTCTACTGGAGCAACTGGCTAACCCTGTATGTTTCTACATTAGTCCCTTATTTTACTCTTCCATGTGTCTTTTGCTGTTTTTCTTTATTATTGTGCTTGCCCTTTTCTCTCTGCTTTTCCTTGGAGAGGTACATTTGAGTTTCTTGCTGTTGCCAACAGGCCAGAATGAGCATCAGGGACAACTAGTCCTTTCTTTAAAGGGAGGCAACTCATTTGGAGAATTTTATGTATCTTAAGTGCTACGAGGGATGTATTATTACCATGAAAGTTTTTGATCCTTGTTTTAACATCAGTAAGCTCTCTTCGTAATAACATACGACCCGTTTGTGCACTTAGGGTTCTATGCATTGTTCCTTGGCCCCAAGCTGCAACCCGTCATTCCTTTTACTCTACCTGTTCATATTCTCTTTTTTTCATTTTACTTTCCACCCCCTCCTAATAATTGATTCATAGTGCAACTGCATAGTTTCCTGCTGTCAAACATATTTACTGTCAATTTCAGTTTCATTGCTGAATAACATCCTAGGTCCCAGCACCTGGCCGTTGACGTAAATTCTATAATCTACTCTAATAATATAAAAGACCATTTTGCTGCTGTGCATTTAGGCCATTCAGCTGGTTATGTTGCATTTATAACACAGTTTGCATGGGCTACAAGTCTTTTCTGCTTTTAAAATTTCTTGGTCAAGCTAATCCTGTCAGGGCAACTTTGCCTCTTATGGGGAGTAATTTTCTCCTTAAAGATTTTATTTTTAATTCTTAACTATAAGAAGGTAGTATCATTTCAGGCTTTTATAGTTTTACCTTTTTTGTATTTTTCTGCAATTTTACCATGTTATGGATTTTTCTATAATTTTATCACTTTCCTATAAATATATGTACTTTTGATATGTACATCTTACACAAATTGGTACTGTATAAACTGTAATTAATTTCCAATGTCCAATCATTTTATAGCATAAGGAAATAAAACCATATTGATACAAAATATATCAAATTTATTAGAAACAAAAATATTGTCTAATGTTAGATGTCCCTTGTTTACGTTGAGAACATTGTCAGCAGACAGACGTACAGACACATTCACCTAGAACTAGGAAAAATTTAGATGCAAAAATAAGACACATTATATACACAATGAGCAGACTCAGCTAGGTGTAGGGCTATATTTAGATACAAAAATAAGTCAAGTACATAAACTGCTTATAATCAGTCTGAAACAGATTGACCTCCCTTATGGGAAGGGGTAAGTATACAATATAACCCTCTTACTTTATCATGCTTCTAATGTACCAATCTAAATTGTCATTAATGTATTGAATAGGCTATTATTCACTTGCAAATGAAGGTGCTAGTTTTGACTGTGAGAGGACAAATGTCATCTTCACTTTTGCTGCCACTACTAGCTGGTTTGGATAAACTCTGGCATCAAGATGCTAAAAGATGCCAGAAAATGGTCCCATATAACAGCACCTTCACTCATCAGGCGTGATTCTCAACTTGAGAGTTGTCTTAGAAAACCACGAATAACAGAAAAGATTAATTTTTAAATATTTTAATATTGTTGATGAAGTTTTTATTACCATTTTAATTTCTGGTCCATTGCAGGTTACGAAGATTGGAGGACAAAGCAAAACATAGAGAAGAGGAGAAACTAAAACATAAAGATGATGTCTTAGAAGAAGCACAGGAAGAAAAAGTGCTTGCAAGTAAACCTGAAGGGTCAAAATCGAAGCGTTATAGTGAAGGCAGAAGAAAAGAGAGAGAAAAGGATAAAGTAAAAGAAGAGAAAGAGCGGGAAAGGAAACCCAAGGAAGAACAAGATGATGTTGAAATGGAAACTTTAGAGGAAAATATGAATTTGGAAAAGACACCAGAAAAAGAGGAAAATGATTCTCCAAGGAAAGAGGAAAAACCTGAGGAGAAGGTTCCTTCCAGGAAAAGAAGAGAAAAGGATCCGAGAGTAGAAAGGAGAATACGAAATAAAGTAAGTTTTTTTTAACAGTTGTGTAATCTAGCAAGCCATCATTATTCTGTTCCCGATGAAAATGAATTTGAACTTATTGTCTTTTGGCTGTAAGATACTGAAGACTAATGTGTTTGCTATGCTTTTTTCGTTATACACTATGCATTTAATTCACCCCAATGTAGAGTAACTATTATTTTCCAATATTAAATTAAAAACTGTGCAATACTATGTTGCAGTTATGAAAGAAAAAAAAAAAATTGGCAAACAGAACATGGCTTTTCATTAATGTAAGGAATTTTACTACTGATGCTTATGAGTAATTTCAAAGTTAACGGCTGTATCATAGTTTGCAGAAAGTATGAGTCAATTATTACAAGTGCTTTAGGTTTTTCTTTAGCAACTCTTATAGAGGATGACTGCCATTATGTTAGGGATGAGATTATATGTTTGTTTTGTTCTTAGGGGTGCCACTGAGAGTGGCTTGTGAACAAATGCAAGACACACTGAAGATGGGGCCAGTAGTTCCTTGCAACTCTCCTCTGGCCACAGATGCATTACTCTCTGTCTTGTAATTTCCATCCAGCCTCTTTTTTTTTTTTTTCATTTAGTTTTCCAAATTTTTTAATGGGAATTTTCCATTTTTTTTTAATTGGACCTCACTCTAATTTGCACCTCTTTAAAAAAGTCCTTTGGTAAGCCTGATGTATATAAATTAACTGTAATTTGAAGTAGTATATACAGTAAGTAAATTCATCATTACTGGAACAGAGATGGCATATAATGATAGTAAATTATTTCATACAGTAAAGCTCCTTATCTTTTAGCTCAGATGTGCCTCTCAGAATAAGTAGAGGAAATGTTTTCATAAAACTTGTTTGTTCACTGTTCATCTTTGCCTTTGCCACTCATTTGGCATAGTTTTTCACCTCTTAATTACATTTCAATTCTGTTACAGGATCGTCCAGCAATGGCTCTCTATCGACCTGGTCAGTCACGCCTTAGCAGCCGCATGCGTCAAGATCGTGAGGAAGGAGCAGAAACCTCTTCATCTAGTCCAAGCCCTGTGATGCCTGCAGGGGACCAAAAGAAATTACCTTCTTCAAGGAAGGAAAATACAGATTCCAGTAGGTCGGATTGTAAAGAGGAGTCGACAAAAACGAAAAGTATTACCGATGATATATCCGAGAGTAAATCCACTATTGAAGTCAGTCAGGATGACAGAAGCAATGGTGAAGGTACAGAGGAGAAAGCTAATGGAAACCAGAAGCACTCCAATGATGATGATGATGATGACGACGATGATGAAGATGAAAATGAAGAAAATATATCAGATACTACTAAAGAAGGAAAAGATGAAAAAGACAGTAAAATGCAGGAGCCACTTGAGGATGCTGACCTTGCAGATGAGGCTCATTCTTCTTCAGATAGCACGCACAATAAGACAGAAGATAGTTTAGGAAGCATCTCCAAAGATGTAAAAAAGTACCCTGGGGTTAAAAGCATGACATTTAGGAGAAGTGTTAGCCGAGAGTGAGGGATTCTTAAGGTAACATTTTTTTTTTTTGGTGTGGAACATAACTGTTACACAAATGTGAAACTTTTACTTTGTTTCTTTTTCTGCTGATAGTTTATATTTAGATTTACAATGACCTGTCTCTGCAATGTCTTCTTATCTGAAACGTTTAATGTAAATGTTTGATTACAGATGATCTTAAGCAAATAATTTGCTCTTAATTTTCCTATTACAATTCTAAATAATTACAAAGACCCTAGTGTATTCTCACTTTTGTAGCAGTCACATGAAGTAAAGTAGTTCAACATGACAATTCTGAACCAGCCTTAGAGACAAGTGTATCCAGTTATTCAATTTTGAAAAATTTGCAATAGTTGGACAATAAAGTAAGAGGGCAAGTCAAGAAGCCAGCCATGTAATTCAAGGAATTTTGGCTTGGTTGTCTGACTGAACTCCATAATAAAATGAGAGCATATGGAAAAAGTGAAGACAAAATAATGCAGTGAGAGCTGAAAAAGAACAATGAAGAATCTGTTAATACAGTGTGCTATGCCTTACACAGCATACATCCCCTGGGTTGGAGTTACTGCAGTGGCTCAAAGTGAAATGCAGGCAGTACTAAAGGTCCCTTAGAGTGCTTCTGTAACTGTCTTTCAGTCAATCTGCTTCGGTCATTTTCCACGCTGATGTCCAGCTTAAACTTAAGAGAAGATTATTGGGGGTAGTCCTATGACCAAAAATTCCTCACAAATAAGCTAAATGATCAAAGTGCCTCCCAAGTCAGGTTACAAGGGCTACACAGGCATAGGACCCTTCATAGGTCACACCAGACTGAGAAGGCCCCACAAATACAAAGAGACAGACATACAAAGCAAGTCTTGTGACTGTGCAAAAAATCGTGCTAATGAGCAACTGAAATCAAGATAACCAATTACTAGGCCTTGACTGGAAGACACTGGTGCCGACCAAACCAGGTCAACACTAATCATTAACTAACTTAATTGCAATATCAGAACTGGACCTGCCAGAAGTAGTTATTATACTTAAAAGTGCTGCAATGAATGCCACTGGTTGCTTGTGCACTAGTAGATGAGCCAGGCTCATTACTTTGCATGGGTGACCTGTCATGAGCAACCTCACAATACACCAATACTGAAGAACTGGAATGAGCACAATCCTTTAGGAATGTTGACCCATTCTCCAAGTTTCTGGAGAGTAATAGGAATAAACAGAAGGTTCCAGGATGGTCCTCTTCTGAAAAGTCTTGGGAGATAAAGGAACAAGAGCAGGCTTGTGGACTGCACCATCAGCCTCCTACCAAATCCAACTCACACGAAGGTTGACAGTGTCAGTCGTCCCATAATTTGCCCACTCCAATGGAGACCAACCAGAATATCTTTACATGTTCTATCAGAAGGAAGTCTGATCCCTGCAAAAAATATATAAAAATAACTTGCATAATGCAGGAGGATCTAGTCCTAAGCAACATGCATCCTTTTGTGCAATACAATTTTGCTATTTGCAAGTATTTTCTTCCTTAGATCAGCTATCCATCATTTCACTATCAAGAGATTAATACAAAAAACCAAGCAAAAGTCATAAAGGTTCACCCTACTGTACAGTCAGTGAGAAGTGGGTACACCCTTTTGCTAACAAACAGTAATACCTCGTTTACAAGCTTCTTCCATGACAGTTACCAGTTGTCACTGGGAAATATTCCTATACAAAACATGAAGGCTTGTTTTCATAGGAACAACTAGGTCTTTTTTTGGAATGCTACCTTCTGAAATGTTTAAAAATGCTACTGGAAAAAAACACAAAGATCTTGACAATAACATAATTGTAGTCCTCATTTAAAGCTTGAAAGAAAAGTCTTCATTTCTGAGTGCTCCTAAACCTGAAAAGACTAGGCTTTCATCACAATATGCCTGGTATTCACCCCTTATTAGAAAACTAGGCATTATGCAAGAATGACCTACTCTTAAACACCAGAGAGCAGTCTCCTTTCTAAGCATGTCTCCATACTCCTAAGAAGATATCACCCAATTGATCTCTGGCCCCGTGGAGGGGTAGTGCCGTCAGTACACCTCATGCAGTGCAATGTAGGCATTACTCAAGGGTCTTTGCAGCATCCCTTCGGTCCCTAGCTGCAACCGCTTTCATTCCTTTACCATACCTCTGTTCATATTCTCTTTCTTCCATCTTACTGTCCACCCTCTCCTAACAATTGATTCATAGTGCAACTGCGAGGTTTTCCTCCTGTTACACCTTGCAAACTTTTACTGTCAATTTCTGTTTCAGCGCTGAATGGCCTTAGTTGCCCCAGTGCTTGGCATGGATGCCAAAAATCTCTAAATCACGTCAATCAATTGATCTCTAGTTTAATCTCACTTGCATCCACACCATTCTTGGTGTACTGTACATCTCGAATAAATCCGATTCCTAAACAGAAATCACTGCAGTTAAGTTCAAAACCAAGCCTATAAAATGCTCTTGGCATTACTAAAATGGCTTCACCCTTGGTATTTCATCAATAGCAGTTCCAATCCCATGTATTCCTGCTATAAAAAAAAGTTATGAAGCCAAGAGCACCCTTAAATAGATCCTGCTAAAAAAACATGTTATGAAGCCAAGAGCACCCTTACAATAAAACAAACAGCTATTTGCAAATGTTATGAAGACCAGAGCACCCTTAAATAAATCCTACTATAAAAAATGTTATGAGGCCAAGAGCACCCTTGCAATAAGACAAACAGCCATTTACTCTCAAACCATTGTATTTGGAGTCGACCACAAAATTTTAATTGCTATCATAATCAAATTTCCCCTAAAAATTGCACAAATCCCCATCTACCACATTCTTCTTAACAGCATCAACATTTGTACTTTTGTTTAATTACAGAATAAAACTTGTGCTTCCATGGAAAGGTTGCTTATACTGTATCTTAAATGGAAGCACCTCTTTTCTGGCTGCACCAAGATTACTTCCACTCTGAACACATGGGTTGGGATTCAGGGTGTGACAAGGTGTCTAAAAGGCTTGAGTTCAGAAACCTCTCTCATCTATACCATTATCAAGTTATCAACTAATGCCAATAAAGGTATAACAATATATCTCCAGCACCAAAGAGAATGGAGCAAGGATGTAAAAACCACCTGTGGCCAACTGATACCAGTATGGTATACAATCTAAAATCTTAAAATTGGTGATATGAATTTTACATCTAGAGCTCAGGTGTTGTACAATTATTTTATGGTCTGCAAACCATTTTATACATTAATGAGAAATTCCAAGCACCTGGACATTCTACTTAAAGTCCTTTTAAATGTGTACTTGCGATCAAACCACCTTACACACAAGGCTGCTACTACACATGGGATTTGTTAGCCTTTGATGCATTTTCCTTGTGGAGAATTTTGAACTATTCATTTCAAAGTAGTAAATGTGTCGTAAGTTGCATTTTCTTCCAAAGCAGCACTAAAATCTATTTGAACTACTGTACCATCCACTCAAAACCCTTATCAATGTTCCCTTGCAAAACAAAAGTCTAAAAGAGCATTGCAAGTACCTAACTGCTTCCTATATGCATATTTACTATTAGCTAACAACCCACTGATTCTACATACTTATGTAGTTGCTTAAAAAACAAAAGGAAGAAGCCATCAGGATCTTCCTCCACCTCTGGAGCAAAATGCAAATTTTGTAAGAATAAGTTCAGGATGACAAGAATCAGGGAGCAGGATATCATCAGCTTATTGCTTAGCTTCACAAGGTCGATGAAGCAGCTCAACCTTTTCCCCAAGGTTACTAACCATCTACCATCATCCGTTAGTAATGGTGGAATGGTTAAGGAGCCTGACCCAAAGATAGACGATACCAATTTGGTCCACCATAGATGAGGCCGATTAATTCCTTCCAGTTTCCTCTTCATGGAATTATTTTATTTTCTCTCAACTGCATGGTAACTTCTATTTGCAGCATGGCGAGGCTCAACAAAAATGGTGTAATTTTCATGTGAACAATTTTGTCTCCATGCACTGAATTTGGTCTGTTTGTCATGGAAGGCTCGTCCACATGCATCATCAAACCATAGCTGGTCATTTGTCCTAAATTTAATGACCTTTCTAGGGACACACATATCTTATTAAAACAGCCATGGGCTTTCATTTAACCTCTTGGGATCAGGATTAATATAGCAACTGAAATATTAAAAGCCTGACAAGTTTCAATAATGTGATCCCAATTAGCTCTGAGGTTTCAGCAAGACTGTTTTTCCAATGGTGGCATCAGGAATACTGTATGCTGATTGACAGATATGTCTGTCTAAATGCTGCAGTGATTAGAAGTGCCTATATATTCACAGAACTTGGACTTCACAATAACTAGAACATCTGTGAATATGAGGTCTAATCTATGACCAGAAATGTGCATGGGTTCCTCATTTAGCTGGACAAAATTGGAGGACACACAGAACTCAAGAGCAGATCGGCCATGTTGATCTAAAATTTGAATTTAGCCACTCACTGTGCTTTGCATTACAGTCTCCACAAATAGTGAACGAAGCTTTTGAATCTTGTGACTAAGGCATATTAATCCTTTCCAAATATCGTCGATATATGGATTGCGGTAAACAGCAAATACATAAACACTGTAGAACTTCAGGAAATTTTAAAACAAAGAACTTCATGGTAACTAATTTCCAAATATTTCCTATGATAAATAGGTCATCTGGACTTAGTGTACACAGCCATACCTTGCACATGTGGAATGTTATGACGATAAATAAAAACAGGGCCATCAAACCCTGGGTTTAAAAACTCAATCTTTGCCTTGTTACTACATGGAGATCAAGAAAATCTGACCTTAAGCCCTGAATTTTTTAGTAGAGTACGTCGCAATTTTCCTTACTGTAACGAGTAACAAGACCAGGGTTCAACTCAGTGTCTCCCGAAAGAATTAAAATTAACAAAATCAGTATCAAAACTAATAAATACTCATAACAGTAACATTGCAAAAATCAAGAGAACAATAAACAATCCCGTCAACCTCAGGAGTACAGTATTAACATTAATTGCAAAAATTCTGTTGAGAGTACAAATAAACGTCAACATATATCAATGAAAAAAACGCTGGAAGCAACTGATCAACAAGGAGAGTCAGGATGGATTTAGAAATAAAATACTCAGAAGGAAAAGATCAAGTAAATCCTGTGCCAAATACATGCATTATATACAAAGGTCTAAGTTGATTCAAAAACCAGTTGTAAGAATTCTCTTAAGACCACTGATTAGTTTCAAAATATCTACTCTCCAAGAACCTTACCAGTCATGCACTGACTTTTTTTTCTTAACCTTGCACAAACATGTCGGTACAACTGCCCAAATATCTTATTTCAAAGAGGCTAAAACAACAGCTTATTCCCAAACACTACCTGGTATCACACAATCCCACTTAAAAAAACAAGGACTGTGTTCACTTATGTCCTATTGCTACATAAAATTCAAGTGCCTGGTGCTATTTCCTCATTTCAGGTAGCTGGAGTTGAATCAAACTAGATTACTGTTAATTTTAGATTTCTACCTTTCTTGTAAGACATCTAGTGGTTCTCCTCTTGACTGTACATCTTATGAACTAGGTCAACCCCAGACTTAGAAATTATACTTGAGAAGTGTTCACGTAAAGCATTTTCCACCTTGAATTGAGCTCTACACTTCAATGTCATTGTCTTCTCCTCTGATTCTGTAAGGTTGCGTTCAAGTTACTACCAAGGTAGGTCAGAGTCTGAACAGACTCGTGTATTGAGGTGCTGAGGATACATATAGTATGCTGCATGACAGGTTCCAGTTAGAGCATAATGGATTCCTATGAACATTTCAACAAATTTACTTCCTTTGGAACTTACCTCGTAAACTAAAACTTTTTTTTTTTCCCGTCAGTTTCTCAAAAGTTCCATTGTGGTGTTTCTTGCATGAGTGAACTTCTGGTAGCGTTGTAATGCACGTCACAGGATGATTAGTAAAACAACTGAGGCACTTTCAACTTCTAACACTCAAGTGAATAACAACAAATCCTGGTACGAACACAAAAATGTCGAGTCTACGTCTAGCAGTCAAAAACATTTTTTTTATAAGATATGAGACTGCACCTTGCATTTCCTTAACATCACCTCATAAAATATACCATTCAAATCCTTTGTGCAGGAGGCATTCCTGATGAAGTTGAAGAAACGCCTCTACTTAACCATATTAAACATATTTGGGGTCAGTATAGGAAGCTAATGGTATATTTTCAACGTGTACAGCTACTGCATGCACTGGTGTGCATAAACCAATAGATACTTGGTCAATATTGCAGTAGATGTATGCCAGACTTCCACAAAACTCCCTATTTGTTGATCTTTAGTACAGCTTCCATATTTCCAAGGGCAAGGAGCATCATCATACAGTTTACTTCCATGCATTAAATGATTATGAGTAGGTTCGTCCTTCGCAACGTCTTGGAATACTGTGAAGTACCCAAATCTACTTGGATGCGAAATACGAAGCACGAGGCAAGTGGAGCTCTGTGAAAGATAATCCATTGGAGAACAGTGTTGCACACAATCATGATAATTATTCATGGATTAATTTTAGCCTTTTGTCTTCAGCCTAAAACCTTGACAATTACACTTCAGTATACTTGTGAAAATCAAAAAATAAGCTGTGCATCAACCTGCTACTCAAGTAGTCCACAGGCCATGAGGATGAAAATTTATTTTCTGGGACTGAAGGCGAGGTCTTTCCATTGCGATTTCTAGATTTGCAAGGGTACGACTATTTAAATCTGGTCTTGCTATGCATGGGTTTTCTTCATTGTTTGCTGAGGACCCACCCTGGACACAATACATTAACTTTGCCTATCTAAGCTCTTTTGGTATCCTTTCTGTAACTATAGGTTCATCGGTTTCCTTGAAGTTATCGAAGGATCCCAGGTAGTACCATAAGAGGGCTGTTCATCAGGAGGCGGCTTCACATCTGCTTCAAACAATGCCCTGGAAACAAGGGGTTCTTCCTGCTCTAAGCAGTTTACATTTATATCAGCAGTTTGTGATTTGAAAAGCTGCTTCTTCATTATGGTGCTCCTGGAAAATTTTCTCAAAAAGCATGTGGTCCAAATTGCAATTAGAACAGTTTTGGGTAGAAGCACACACTATTTTAACAAGAGCAAATGCCAGGCATTTTATTTTTTCTGACGCTGGATGGATGGCCAAACTTGATGCAATTTTAAGTACAAGAGCTTTGGATAGGATGGCTGAGTATTCTTTCATTCTCCATAATTCTGTGGAAAGGTACATCAGCATCCTCTACATTCAGGATATTTAGGGTTTTCATCCTAGGTGAAAAATACATTACTCCTTACTTACATCTGCAATGAAACACCAGCTAAGATGGAATTTTATTAAATTAAAACAAGACACCAATAACGTAGGCTAATTCAACATGAGATTGATGTTCCGATGTTAATGGATGACTGGAATACTGGATCTGCAAATGAAAAATACACCTTGACAGAGCAACACTTTGCATATCTTAAAACTTGCTTTGAAGAATACAGGTTTATCCCATTACATCAAAGTGAACATATAAATAACTTTTTACTGATAATTCTTGTTACAAATCTAATCATATAGCAATGGCCATAATGACCTCTTAGCTTATCAATTTCTTCATACTTTTTGGATGTTTGTTACTACAAGCCTTGAATCCAAACCAGAACAAATGAAAAACCCACATCTTGAAGTGATGAGTTTTAAGCTTCCACAAACTGGATTGCAGTTAGGTCAAGCTAAACCAGCTCTTATTTACAAATTTCCGTGAAATTCAAATACATTTTGCTAATGCTGGAAGACATTTCTCACCACTGTGGGATAGTGCTTTAGCAGTTGCTACTTTTTAAGTAGATTTAAAATGATTAACATAGTTCACAGTTGGCTACAGAATTTATGAAAACAAAGTGAACAATACGCTACAGGAAAGATGACAAACACCATTGGATTCATACATTATCTTGATCTTTCCAGACTAGAAAAAAAAAAAAACCTTCTTGTGGACAATTCATGAAAAAGTAAAGAAACTAGCTGAAGCAACATTCAACAGACTTTTTCCATCAGAGGCAGATGGAGAAATACATAAGAAACTGAAACAAAAGACAACTTTTGATTTAGCTAAGGAAATGACACTATTTGAAGCGATAGCCTGAGTATTTGGAAAAACTTTACCAGGGTTTATTAACAATTAGAGCAACCAGAATGGAATCTGAGAGAGCCTTTTCTTCTGCAGTCACCGATTTGAAAATTCATTCTCGATTATCCACAGAAACAAAAATGCTTATACTTTTTAAGAACATGCTTCTCAATTGTTAAATAGTCTGTGACTCCCTTATTATAGTAACTAAAATGCACCTAACTATTCTTTGTTCCAGAAAAGTAGTCTTCAATCCATGTTGCATGACTTATATCAGGAAGCAGAAGCACTCACTACACCAGCTCAGACACTTTTCTTTGGCTCCTGAACACCCTACCACTTTCCAATGTGCAATTAGAAGTGGATATTAAGTGTTGGGGAAGGAATGAGGGCAATTAAAAGTTAAAAATAAGTTGCGAAGTCATTCTTTGTGTTCTGAAGGGAAGCATGGGCAAAACACATGATGTGGTACTACAGGAAATTGCCCAATGGTTGAAGAAAGCTAGGGTTTGTAGCCAGGGAAACTAGAATGGATCAAAGCTGAGCCATGAGAAAATTTCTTTTTCAGAAATTCATAGTTTTAAATGTAATGCAAAGTTGTTATTCTGGGGGCAGGGCTGAAGTCAAAAAGGGTAAAAATAAGGTACTGGACTGAACGATATTTATATTATATGCTCCTAAAACTCATCAAAATAAAATGAAAAAAATTTTCAAAAACTCAGAAAATACTTGTGTTGAATCCTACACAAACAGTAACTTCCATCAGGAGCAGCTCAACAACTAGCTATCAAATTTGCAATACTGGAAAAATACAGAGCTCTAACAAAAAAACCAATTTTCGGTGACCAATTCCCTGATACCCAGCAAATGAAAGTTACCACACCACATTAACAGTAGTGGGAAAAAAAAAAACTGAATAAGTAGAAAATCACCCAACCAGAATAAAGAGGATTGGCATAATGGTGAAAGCCATACCAGTGGTGAACTGAACTGGAGAGCACCATGGCAAAGGTGTGAACAGGTCCCAAAACACTGAGTAGGGATGCTAAAGAATATCACAGAATGGCCTGGGCATACTCATTATGGTGCCTATTCCAAGTACAATAGGTTGGTGTGACTGGATTTCATTCACAGAAAGGAGACCTCTTATGATTAATGGAATTGTAGTGAACAAATTGCATTTGAATGCAAGCTTAGACTTAGAAGGTGGTTGTGATTTAAAAGCCTTTCACAAAATTAAACCCTTCCAATTGCAAGCAGCCATAACCTTCCATTTTTATGTACTATTTCATACTATCTCTCCTTATGAATTCAATTCCGTTCCACCACTCTTATCTTCAGTCATTACTAGGTGGTCAATAGTTTCCTGCAGATCATGCAAATGAAAAAATGATAAAAAAATTATATATATATATTAAAAACGTAAAGAATAATTAAGAATTAAGTCGAATGGCGGGCAGCAAAAGACAAGTCTGTCTCAGACGCAGCCAAAAGGAAAAGTGAACGAGTACCAACTCAATGGAAGGGGATCCTCCCCTTCCATTGGTAGCCAACTACCAATATCCACCTTGTTTTTAGTTAAATGGCTGGCTCCAGCTTGCACTGAAAGTAAATTGTCTATGCAAAGACCAAAGGTTTGTATGTGTGTGGGAACAAATACCTTTGGGTTGCAAAACCAACAATGACATTTGTCTTTACACTTAAAAAACACAGTAGGAGAGAAACATAAAAATTCAGAACGTACCTTAAATTACATTGTAACCTAAAGTTTTTCCTCTTCTAGACCTAACTTAGGGAAGTAAATTACAGGTCTTTCTTCACCATCAATCTCCTTGTAATCGCCAATTGCAACCATACCATCAGGGTTCATGGATTCACCAGTGAAGAACTGAAGGTCCTTGAATTTCTTAAGCAATTCAGCTAGGGGTTTCTGGATAGCAGGAAGCTTGTCAGCAGCTGGGGTTCCCTCTAGCTTGCTCTTCAAACTGCAGGAAGAAGAATAATTAATAATCATTTATAATGAGGAGGGTTACTTACAAAGCACCTACAGGACTTCTGTTACTTTAGCCAAAATCCTTAAGCATATGAAAAGTTCTTGCTGGCCAAAAGTTCAACTGTTAAAATGCCGTAATTGGTAAGGAGTCCACATTTTGATAAGACGTGGAGAAACACAAACCTGGTTCACAATATGTTAACTTGTATGGTGATACCTTTCTGTTTATGCCAAGAATTGCAGGAAGAGGCAATCGTTATGTATAGACACTAAGTACAATTTCAGTTACTACTTTACCACAAAAGATTACGGAAAATTTAATCTCAAACTGCATTTCTTCAGATGAAAATAACCTAAATATCAAATGCAAGAAAATCAGAATGTATTGTAAGAATGGGAGGAACTCCGAATCAACACGACAATGTTTTACTACTATTCCATCAGAATGTATTGTAAGAATGGGAGGAACTCCGAATCAACACGACAATGTTTTACTACTATTCCATCAATTACAGTATATTGTTTGCCAAGCTGACTTTAATGTATAGCGTAAGATTTTTTGAGCTGCACAACAGAAGTGACCAAGCAAACTTATCATTCAACTTGAAATAATAAAATGACTTGGTATTACCAAAAGTAAAACTAACCACCCTATTCCTGAGGAAATGCAACTTACTTCTTAATGTATTCCTTCATGTAGGTAAGGTAGTCTTTCTTGTTTCCAAAGCCAGTCTCCTGGAGGCGCATAAATATGACAACGTCAATACCAGAGACACTGTTGGATTCTGTGCCCTCATCTTCTTCTTCCGCTGAAGGATTGGCACCTTCAAGCTGGATATCACCCTGAGTTACTGTGGTGTTCTTTCCGATCACCATGTAGAAGGCATCGTCGACAACCTCATACTTGTAGGAGTCGGTGAACATCTCATCCCCTGAGATAAAGATAAAGACATTGGGATTTTTAGAATTTCCATACTGGAAGAGATGTTACAAAAAATACATGACATCATATCTATTTTAGACCATACAGCATTCTACAGACATTTACCCGTTTCAAGTACCTATTTTAGAATATGCAGAATTCTAAAGAAATGTAACCGTTTCAGATTCCAGAGGGGTCCTAAACTCATTTTTGGTAGCCACATTAGGTTTTACTGCTTTTTAAAATTTTGTAAATAAAATTACAGCAATTTACTTTATGTATTAAAAAAAAAAAAAAGATTCACATATAGTGCAGCTGACCCATGGGATTCGTACCACTATCTCCCCCGAATAGCTTAAATCTGCAAATACTTAAAACCCTCTCTAAAAACGCTTACAACTGCCTATTTTGATAGCTCAAAACACCAAAAAAAACTCAAAGTCCTGGTAACTGAACATTTTAATAATTTTATCACAAAAAGTGCATTTAGTCTATGGAAAATACTGCGAACAGCCGAATTTTCTGCGAATAATGTGTATACTTGCTCCACAGAGATATCTGTGTGAACAGGTGAATCCATGAATCTGGAACCACAAAGAGGCAGGGGGTCCACTATATACCTATTCAAGATGACTACCGCATACAAATTTCACAAAGAATAAGGGAAATGATTTAACTCTTAACTGTTTATAACTGATTTACAGTTAAACCATTTTGACCAGGCCTAATTTTGTGGGAACCATACGAAAACACCCCAGACTTGAAAATATTTATGGTTAATTTCTTACTCTCTACAGATTGTCATCTAAATCTCAAGGATGATATTTGCACAAGGGTATTTAAAGTTATCAGGAACTAAAAGGGTTAAGGGTTGTGTGTATGATATTTTGCAGACATGTGTACATGATGGTGGTGGACCATATGACACACCACACAAACTTTTGTTCATGGGTTCAACTAGACCACCGCTGAAGATGGAAACCTATGCGGCGCAAACCAAAAGGAGTGGAAGAGAAGTCAAACAAAAAATAACGTAGGGTCAGCAGGTAACCAATTAGAACCTTTGGTAGTTAGGATCAAACATTTATGAGCAAATCAGTTCCATGAGGCTCTTCATATAGAACCCTTATTTTTTCTGGTAACTGCCATAAAACCTTCAGTAGATTTGTTCCAGCATGCTTTTACGATCTGTTCTTTTCAAGTCACACTGCTCAATGTTGTATAGCTGAATGACGTACAACTAGCATAGCAATAATTATGTGATTTTGCTACAATATATAGTGCATAGCCTTCCAATAAAACAACTAAGAGACATGAATCTGCACACCAAATAAGAGGCAACATGATGATGTATTTCAGTGGCCTGTGCAACAAGTGTGGAGGGATTGAGTTGAGCTTTCTACAAAACATATGTCTAAATTTTAATATTTTTAATGTGTGGCTGTGGTGATTCAGCAAACGGCATGGCATCTTGAAAAAGATGGTAGCTGGCAAGGCTCTAATTGAAAATGTAACCAATATCTGTATAATAAACAAGGGTATAATCTTGTTCTATGCATATAATTCTGATTAGACAAGTCATTTCTAAAATATCCCTAAAAATATGCAAGTGCTTCAGTGGACACAAGATGTTCTCTGCTCAGTGCTTTGTAATATAGAAGGTCTACAGCCTTTCCTTCTGTATTTCAACATGCTATCAGCAAGAAGACAACTAGGCCAGTCCACATGTCAATAAATTATCTGATACAATCATCCTTCCAAGTTAAGGTTGGTTGAGAATTTATAGTCAAGATTTTAGCATGTTACCGAGAAATCGTTGCCAAGGCCAGGACACATGCTCAAATGGATATTTGCTACCTCTCTCTTTCTAGCTTTACTTTTTTCCAGATTTCTTTGTTTGACCATATAGGATCCTTCATTTCTTCCATCTCTTTGTACCGATTCTTTTCATAGCTTCACATTGTTTTTTGTGGTTTCTTACTCAAGTACACTTTACATATCAGTAAACCTTATGTATCACCCTGTAACTGCTTCCAAAACATGAGGCTCAAGTCAAATAACTTTAATTAACTCCCTTGAAAAATGACCGTGGCTAACTATACAAATCCCGTCATTAATAGTGGTCACAAAGACATGAAACAAAATTGTTAATTCAACCTTTGTGCAGTCTTTCCAATAAAAATATACATTTTTCCTTTGCACTAATGGAAAGAATACCCAAAACAATTTGCTGATAAATTATTCCAAACACCCTATAAACAACCAATCATGAACTAATAACGCTGCTGACCAACATAAACTTGAGTAAACAAACGACTTCTATTTTTTCCTATTTCTTATGAAAAACCAAAAGCATAAAAATGACAGTCTAAGAGGGTATGAATGTTTCTTTCACCAACTCTATTTTCCACTTTTACTATGAGGCCTTTCTGATTATTAGTACAGTAGTTTGATCTGTAGCATTCTTCAATTTTCCCCTATCCCTCTTTTGAAATGTACTCGTCTAGCATGGTGAAATTCGTTTACTGTATTAGGCTATGGTCGAAAAGATCAATTTCTTTCTATATGTACTCACATCTTTATATTAGCTGTACACCTTTCTGTTAAGCTAAAAACAAAAATACAGAGCTTTTCGAAAACAGTTTGCACCCATATATACTTTCCAGTGCAGATTTAACCATAATTCAATACAGTCGTAGAGTCGACCGCCGGGATTCACTATGGGCTGCGTACCACTAATCCCCCCTTGAATAGCTCAAATCAGCGAATACTTAAAAAACCCTTTAAAAATGCTTTTAACTGCCTATTTTGATAGTTCAAAACACCAATAACACCTATAAAAATGCTTGTATCTGAATATTTTCAAAGTTTCATCACATAAAATGCATTTAGTCACGAAAATATGAAAATACAGTAATTTGTGAATATTTCTCTAAGAAAAATACGGCAAATAGGCGAATTTCCCAGGAATAATGTGTGTATATGTTCCACAGAGAAACCTGTGAATAGGCGAGGCCGCAAATCCAGAACCACTAAGGTTATTTAATAAAAGACACAAATTTACCATTGATTTTTAGGTCTGATGACCTGCTATTTTTGTTATGGCCCAAGTCTTAAATTAGTAAGCTTCTATGGGCTTTTCTATTTCTGCTCTTAAAGTGAGGTTCCTTCTTTTGTCTACCATCATACTTTCTAAGAAATATAAGATTTTGAAAATTAAAAATACAACATTCCATTATTTGTAGCTATTAACTAATATATTTGGATCTATCTATTCATTTTTATAGACTATAATAAAGACCATTTTTAACTTGTGTTTTCATGACACTTCCTTGTACACTAACATTTTGTCACCAATGAATCCTGTGTTGGGTAGCTTACAAAGACTTCCTTTAAGCCTATGCCACCAGTTAGCCTAACTACAGTACTCCATTTCAGTTACTTTAGCCACAAAAGGTTTTCCAACATTTAGGAACCACTTTCATTTCTTTGTACTTTTCTTAGCCTATAGCCTTTTGCTCCTCACAGCCTATCTCCTTGGGGACTTTTGTTTCAATGTAAAACTGCTGAATACTACTAACACCCCTTTAGCTCAGCAACTACCAGTTCACTTAAAAAACGAGCACCGCGTTTAGCACCCGCATCCTGGGGGTGAACGTAAAAATAAATTAAAAATAAAAGCTGCATTTTTCCTACCATCGAACCTACACCTTCATATATGGCAAACAATGGACAGTAAATAGCAACCACACACTAAAGGCCGTAAACACCTCAATTAGTGCGAATCAGGCCAGAGTAGCAGTCTACAATTTTACCTTATATTTTGAACACTTTTTTTTTTCATACTCATGTCCTATCACCTCTCTGTTCCAACAAACCAACAAGTTCTTCATATTTTCTATCACATTCTCTTTACTTATCTGTTAGATCTTGGCAAATTCCTACATTTTTCTTACTAGGTTTCTAACGTTCCTTTCAGCATAGCCTACTAGGTCTGTTTTTGCCCCGATTCCTACATGGTCCCAATATTTTTAAACACTCAAGTCGTCATCGTAACTTTGCAAGTCCTGAAGGTACCACAAAATGTAGTCTCAATAACAGCAAGCACTGAAATAACCTAAATTAGGCTGAATTTTGTGTATTAAGGTTAGAAGCATATAGCCTAGGGGGTAAAGTTTTATAAGTTGCCAATAAAACTCCAGCCAGCCACTTTTGAATGACAAACTATTTTGGGTTTTCATGCAAAAATGTCTAGGAAACGATAGGGCACTAAAAGAACCTAACAATATCAACACAACGTAACCTAGGGGTGTTTACCGGTTACAATTTTCCTGTATTAGCGATCTTGTAAGTCGTAACATGTTTAATTTTTTATTTATCATTTGCGCATAGCATTTATAAGGTTCAAAATAACGAGAACGAAGAGCTGCTCTTTTAAAAAATGTAGGTTACAATTTTATATTGTGTAGCAGCAACTTATAAAATAGTACTGCCTAGGACAAAGCCTACATTCCCCAAAAAGTAAGACTTTCTCAAACATTTCTTTTGTTTTTAAGGTTATTTGTCTTACAAAAAACTTCTTATTAAGGCATCTCCTGTAAGCCATCCCTAATCCTAATAATTGGGCCCACAGGGGGGTAACAAAACGGACATGGGTGTTTGAGTGTCGATATCATTTATTATATAATTATAATATAAATTTAAATAGTGAAAATAAAACAAAATTTGTATGCAATGACCTAAATTCATGGCCCTAATGGGTAAACCCAGGCATAGGGTTATTAAATTACCAAGTTAACCAACGGTTTAAAGAGCAGGTTCTGGCTCACGTGAAAGGCCTAACCACAAAGCCGAGATTTACCTTAAGCCTAAATAGGCCTCTCTCGTGTTACACGGTCACTGACCTAGTTAGGGTAGGCAAAAGCCCCCTTCACTTAACATAAAGGAAAGTTCTGTGTCCGCGATAAATAGTCCACCAGATGTTCTAATAAAATAGTTATTGTTGTTTTGGTGATTTTATGATAAATATTAATTGGTAAATATGTAATTGTGACGTTTAATACGAATTTAAAGGTTACGATGGTGGAACCAGGCCACAACATGAAAGTTCTTTGTTACGTAGTAAATAATCCACCAGGTGTTTGAATATGATAGTTATTAATGTTTTCGTAATTTTATGATAAATATTAAGGGGTTAAATATGTAACTGTGACGTTTAATAAGAATTTAAAGGTTACGATGGAGGAACCAGGAAACATCTTCATAAAGGAAAGTTCTTTGTACGTACCCAAGGGTTACCCAGATGTTTAAATAAAACAGTTCTCATAGTTTTGGTGATTTCATGATAAATATTTAGGCATGAAGATGAGATCGTGATGTTTAATAGGAATTTAAAGGTTACGATGAACAACTTACGGCAGGCCCCACCTAACTGTATATGGTTAGGTTTGGAATAAAAAATAAATTAGGTCAGACCCTCCATTTGAATCACTTTTCGGCTTATTTACGCACAAAATGATAATTCTGGCGTATAAATGGGTACGCATCACGAACAGTTGGCACAATACTCCACAAATAACGGCAGTTCCCTTCGCTGAGAAAGGGGTTTTGACACCAAGCATACTGGGTTCTGTCATCTGCTGTCCTACTTTCGGAAAGGGCCGAATTATCGAAAATCCAGACATCCCCACCACACGAAACCACTTCCAAACAAATCCCGACACTTTATAGTTTCTCTTACCACTGATCAGATCCTTGAAGACCTTCATGATTGACGGATGATTGACGGTAGAAAAATTGGCCTAGGTTGGTTCTTGCTCTCCGGGATGAGGGCGACCAGGGAAGGAAGGAGAAAGGTTCACTTCTCTTCGATCAAGACGCGCGAAAGGTTTCGAGACGTGACGAAATCCAGTGGGAAAACGTTTCGAAACCTCGAACGCGTCACGCTTTCTCCATTGATTTATCGCGGAATGGGCGTAGTGTTGGGCAATGTTTACCTTATTATAGAAACTGCTACTTTTACAGATTACCAGTACTAATTTCAGGGCAGATTTATAGACTTTAAGATAAAAAACTAGGGCTGTGAAATGGTTTCAAATCGTTTCGTCTGCTGCTCCGAAATCGCCAAAGGTTCGCTCGAAAATCAACAAACAGACGACAACGTACCTAAAACTAAATAAGTAAATAATTAGAGAATTGATAAACATACGAATTATTTAACTTAAAATTTTTTTTATGATAAAAAGTACAACATTTTCCTGCAGAAACAGTACTTTTTTCCTAACTTAAATGGAAATGTGAGATAGAAAAATGTCGATTGAGCGAATGACCTTCGTCGAACGAACTACTCACTCGGCTACCTGGAAATATGAGTCACTAAAAATCCCATTACAAATGTTATGAAATATTAGTTGAAATTTGGAAAAGGGGGCAAATACAACGTTATCATTTCCGAAAGTATTGGTCCAAAGGCACAAGTAACGAAGGGAGAATAACTATAAACTTATAAAATAACTTATTGCGCCGCAAATGTTGCAACAAGTCACATAAATATCACGTGAAATGACATGACGTCATGAACAATCCTGTCCTTTCTGGGTAGAAACCTAAGAACAACAACACATGAACTTTTTCAAGTTCATCGAAGAAATATTCAAATGTAGGCCACTCTAGAAGATATGGCCTATTTAGGGGGATGGATAATGAACTGTAAACTACTGGCTTTTCAAAATTCAATTCTTTGGGTGAAACTAAATTTATGAAACAAACAAATGGGCTCTTGAGCTACTGAAACTGAACCAATGTATGTAGGATATCGATGGAATTCTAATATCTGGAAGAATGAGCACGAGTTTCAAAATAAATGGTAGAATAAAGATGAAACCCTTGTGAAGAAAACTTCCACAGTGTCAGCAGCAACTCCTAATACCGACGAAGACGAATATTACGGCGGCATTCATTCGTCTGCTAGTTAGATATTAAAGTGTCCAAACTTTTTTTAAACAGCATTGCCTTTCATTTCTTTTTTAAAATATGGTTAGGGTGAACAACCTATAAAAATCCCTGCAACAACTAATTGATAGATGCCACATGTACACTAAACGAAAATGTCTTGCTAGAGAGAGAGAGAGAGAGAGAGAGAGAGAGAGGGGGAGGGGGTGTTACGGTTGAACGTGGCAGTGACCATGGATTCTTACTGGAACAGTTTAGACACTATTATTTTAGGATTTTTTTTTTATCTCATTAGTGACCTAAAGCTGTGAATTAGGTACTGGTAGTCGATTTTAGTTGATTGCAGCAATGGCGGGAAAAGACTTTGATCTGGCAACCCAGTATAATAATACATTCTGAAAACCTGAATTGAAACCACTTCTGGAGCCACTGGCGATGAGTTATGGTCACACATTAGGGGCGGTTTGGGGGGTGAATCTTTAGTCCTATAAATTCCTCCTTATCACGCATGCATTGTGGCTAACATCCTTATCATTTGCCTCAGGAACAAATAAACCCAGAACTAGTACCTCGTAAACAAGGTTAACTCACAGAGAGCTAACGAAAAACAAGGCATCAGGACGCCAAAAAGCTGGGTGCAGGCAGACGAGGTTTCAGCTAAACTATTATTACTGACTATTACTATTAACTGTTACATATATAACTTTATTATCTAACTGAAAACAAAAAAGAGACGAAGGGGCACGAAAGGACATAAATATTTTTTCAAGGAGACTTTTTACCGAGTTATTTAGGGCAAAAAATTTAATTACTTGTGCTGATATTAAAACCGGAACCAATGTGGGTCAGAGTTCAGGTGAGGGTCGTCCGCCTGAAGGAAAAAAGGTGAAAGGAGCAATGCGCACGGCAAAGGTGAGATGGTGGTGGAGTGGAGAGATACTTGAGGCTTATCAGAACTTTTAATTTATTACCGTCGTACTGGACGTCTTAGAGAAAGAGCCCGTGCCACCACAAAGCTGCTTTAATCTAAAACGAACGAAGCACTATCAAGGAGGGAAACTTAAGACAGCTATGTATGAAGATGGCAGGGTGTGTGTGTGTGTGTGTTGTCCCAGTCTAGTGCTTCTGCCAGTCAAGATACTTGTGATGAAATAGAAATGAGGAGATTAATTCATGTGAGAGATTTCGGGCCAAAGATTATAGGCATATATAACAATTTGATGACTAGACGAAAACTTGCGATTAGCGTTTAAAAGACGCAAGTGAAACACTAGCTACTTCATAATAAAAGTCTCAACTGAAAGCGCGCAAGGTTTTTAATGAACTCTTATCAGCGACCGGATAAAAGAGAAATGGCGCTCACCTTATCAGATAAGTTTGAACATATCTGACACTTTAATTTAAAGCCACTTTTCATTATATGACATTTATTCCCAAGAGGTCATCCTTCTCCGACAGTACACCCAGAAACCGTTCGCAACTCAACATAAGTAGGCCTACACAGACGTCTCTCCGCAAGGATCAACATATGCCTGTTCTTACCCATTAACACAGCATATCTTTATGTAGTAAAGTAGGCAATGCCTGCAGTTTTACAGAGAACAAGTCTCTGGAGTTTTTACAATACATTTTATTTCAGGAGATACAATATTTTAACATGAACAAAGACTGCAATACAGTCATTTTTCTTTTTTCCACTGCATGACCCCAATTTTCATTTTTGTCTCGTGTTTATATGGCTTTATTTCAATACTGCTTATCATATCAACTGAATAATTGCTCTTGTATGTTATTACATAAAAAGTAGTTGCACATGTTCATTAACAGTAAATTCCACACTGCAAGATCAGCATGTTTTCGTATACGCTCTAAGGACGTTTTCTTACAATCTCTTCGAACCTTCACAGAAAACTAGAATAAAGGCCTAGACTTAAGGAATAATTTCAGGATAAACATAGATAACAGCTTGGAGAAACTGTACCACAGAGTTGATAGGAAACAATTCAACTTGGTTATAAAAGCTTCCTTTCAGGAAACTTTGCTTGGTATGACGAAAGCACAACACGGCCAACTTGGCTGTACATAGGTGGTTATGTGCATATATTTGCTCTACGTATGAGTAGGCTACAGTGTATTTTTTAAACAAATCATGCCTATGTATATAGTTCGATTGTAGGGAAACAAATTTCAGAGGATGTGATGACACAAACATTTTATTTTAATTATTCCATTATACGATCAATAATTTAACGGAATCTTACACTTATGGGACAGTATTTACAAACCAGAGGAAAAACGATCGACATTTTAATGTAGATCTAGCAAAATATCATAAAACCATAAAACACATAAAAACATTAACTACAATCACTAAAATATTCGCAATTAACTATTCTAGACACGATTAAGAGAGAGAGTTTGGAATACGATTAAAAAAAGATTTATTAAAGGGGGGTCTCTCTCTCAATTGGTCTAGCGAGTGCTCTACTGTGCACAGAATCTAATAAAACCCACAACACAATCTTTCGATCGCTAAAAAAATAAGTAAATAGTTCTCGATGCTCTAGTGTACAAAGAATCTAATAAAACCCACAACACCACACACTTCCGACGGCTAAAAAGCAAATGGTTCGACGGCTAAAAAGCAAATGGTTCGACATGTCTTGTTCGGCTTGACCGGGTTCGACTTCGACCTCGACTTTCGTCACCACGTTTTGTGCCAGTTCCCGCTCATGAATTGGCGAACCTCCTCATCTCCGCCGGAGAAGAAAATGATGATTCCTTTGATGCTCGTGGCTGTTCCCGCCAGGAATCCGAGCAGTCCAAAGAGGCAGATTAGGACGCACTGTGGAATACCGGAAATATAATATTTAGAGCTGTTTAAACACGAATAACTCATAATTTACAGTTGAATTAGCGGTCAGTGTGTCAATACTGTACATTACCTATATTTTAACAGAGATTTAGAGCTGTTTACACGAATGAAGTACAAATTTAGTAGAATAAACGTTCAATGTAAATGTAAATATAAGTTACATAATCATGAACGCACACTAGATTTACGCAAACAAAAGATATTTCAAAATGACTGAGCGTTCTTATCGTATTTCATCAACTATTGTACTGTCACTATCAATCTTTTTTTCCTTTATCACTAATTTTTTTACCTTGATTATCCTCCAATTATATCGTCCCTTATCTTCCCAGAAGGTGAGTATTTCTATAATGGGAGGAAAGATGAGAGAGAGCGTGGAACTGCTCAAAGCACCGACCAAAGAGATGAATAGGCCTATGTTCGGGATGGCTGCTGCTAGGCCAACTGGAAAAGGTGAAATGTTTTGTCTAAAGATTTTTCAAGTATTAGATACTCATTCCTGTCATATCAACATAAGTATTTGTAAATGTGTCTTATGTTAGTACATTATAAAAATGAATGCAGGAGCAGCTCAGAACGAAAACAAAATATAGTAAATTTCGCAAAACATGACGTTTAGAGCAAATACAATTCGACTGATAAGGCCAGCATATCACCGTACTTCCAGTTCCAAAGTTCTGTTCCCGCGAACAGTCCAAACTGAGCATACAAAACACTGGAAGATACCTTTGACAACCACTTCGTTCATGGTGTAACTAAATCCTCTGATCAATTTTATGAAAATTATTGCCATACTGGGAAGAATTAGCTAATAAGCCTACCTCCAAGGGAAAATTTTAACTAGTCTTCACATTCTTATACGGTAATTTTTCTCCATTTAGATTCTACCTTCCCCTAATGATCTACACTATAGAAAAACAACAAGATTATTCCCCATCTAACGGGTGTTTTGAACCAAGATTCCGTTCGCCTGATAATTTCCCTTGTAACAACCGTTCTGATTCACCATTATTGTCTTATGGATCAACCATGAAATTCCTCGCAAATCTAAGTTGACGTCTGTGAAATTGCTTCAGTTTTCCCAGCTGCTACCTTAATGAGTCCGCGATAAAACCCACGGTGTTAGTAATCTTAATGGTATGGTGTTAATCCAGCAAACGTTTGGTCACATAGCAATGAAAATGTTCATATTGCTCAAATGATGGTGTATGGGGTGCTTGGCGTTATACAATCTTATAACAGTCCCTGCTAATTAGATTCACACTCACAATTGCGGCCTGAGCAACGCGTCAGCCTGGCAGTGTCTAACTAAAGAAGCACTGGTCAGTGACGTGGTGGTGTCTGGACTGGTAGAACTAAACTATAGGTCACAAGCAGGCAAATGCCCTAGGGCATCCACACTCTCGCTTGACTGAAGCCTGGGTAATGATTATGAAGAAAAAATATATGGAATTTGAAGTCCAAAATTTGTGAAAAGTTATAGGCCTTTTCTGGAACTTGTTAGTAAGAGCAGAGGTGACAATTCATGTTTTCTTGGCTTCCTCTGTGACCTGAAGACCAGTAATAGAGCTCAAATTGCCATCTTGGTGGTTGCTAGTACTATCACGGATTGATCTTTACACTTTCCTAGGCATATACACTATCCTCCATTCGGTTTAAATATTTAAAAGGACATTTTGTTTGACTTTCGTACTATTAAACAGGAGAAGAGAGTACTCTGTAAATCATTGATTAACACTTTGATCAGGCAAAAGGGTGCTAAACAGTAAGAGATTTCTACTTTCGTAGGAATAACCATAACAAAACTTAGTTTACTTACAAGTAATCAAAATGATGACGCTCCTAGCGGAATAGTCCACGATAATTTTGGAAGCGTAAGTATTAAATCTGCAGTCAATAATTGGCTGGAACATTTCGAAGACAACGTAGATCTGCAGTGGGTATGTCAGATAGACGGCGATTGCCATAGTTATCTTAACTGCTTGAGCCAACCTGACGGAAAAGATGGATTTGTATTAGTTTAATTCTCAAGTTTTCCTGGGGGAGAGAGAGAGAGAGAGAGAGAGAGAGAGAGAGAGAGAGAGAGAGAGAGAGAGAGAGAGAGAGAGAGAGAGAGAGAGAGAATGTTATACGAATCAAGTTAACTTTGACAGCTCCAAAGCTTTGCTGTAATTAGCCATCATGTCAGCGTGCACAATGTGTTGTGCAGTAATACAATTTAAGGTCGAATAATCTATGAAGCGGTATAGTTAAACTAACTGAAATTAAACAATGAAAATATACTTTAAATACTTTTGCTTGTTACACCTGTGTTACTAAACAAAGTCTATCAACCATACATCCTCATCTAACCTACGTACCCCTCATCTTGAGGAAGATTCAAAGAAATCGAACCCAAGACGCTGTTGCCATAATACAAGTATCCATAAAACCCAATGGAAGCGTAGAGACAAATGACGATCAGCGTAGCCGTAGCCAAGACTCCGTTGTATCCCAGCAGATGGCCCGGGTGTTTCATCTTATTTTCCAGTGGCAAGACCTGCGAGAGATTACTTTGTGTGTTTTAGACTTACAAAACGTGAAATATATTTATAAATTATGTTTAGGAAACAAAATCTGGCTAACCTGATCGTCAATACTTCTCATTAATCTTATACACTAGTCACACTTTATCACAAGTCCTACTTTGGAGCTTCAGTAATATATTACTTACTAGACCTATGCCTTCGAAAGCGTAGATAGCCGATCCAAAATAGAGCGGTAATGTCTCCCAGCTGTTGAACCAAGGTACTTGCTCGGTGACTTCTGGCAAATTTCTCACGGAATAATAGAGGATGATCACCAAACCAGCAGACTGAACTACGCCAGCGATCAAGGAAAAGGGTGCCAGGTACTGAAAAATACAAGGAGAGATCAGGATACTGCAAAATATAAAGGTTCCAGATGGTCTCACATTGCCAGGGCATTTGTGGGGGGATAATGGCACGCATTAGATCAGATGTCATCAAATTTTTGGGCAAAGATAACATATAAATTCTCATCTGAAGTAATGAATGCCATATTCAGCAGCCTTGTAAAATTATGTTATTCAAAAGTTTGCTCTGTACTTAATGAAAAATATTCTAGTCATTAAATAACTTACAAAAAATTAGTAATCTAGAATGGTCTTTTTCCAATGATCCCAGCACCAACCACCTTAAGGAAGGTCGACTAGCAGGCTACTTCTAAAGGGATTTGAAAATTACAAAATTAGTAATCTAAATGGTCTTTTTCCAATGATCTCAGCACTGACCATCTTAAGGAATGTTGACTAGCAGGATTCTTCAAAAGATATTTGCGAATTAAAGCACAGACTTTCAAAAAACTCATCATACCTTGAGATTTGGAACGAAGCACACGAGGAGTACTGGTAAGATCGACGCCGCCATGAATCCCAAGTCGCTGACGCCTGTGGTTATCATGCTATCAACTGCCTGAAAATATAGATTATAACTTCACCGTTGCATCATAATTTTAGACAACAGTAGACAACAACATTCTAACAATTTACGATTAATAAATATAAGCAGTATTATTGCAGTTTCATAAGCTAGATACCATTTGTTGTCCAAGTTTGTCCACAAATTTAACAGCTGGTGAGCAAGCCTTTCAGTCAGCTCAAAAGTACCTCTTCAGGGATGCATAAACATGAGTAAGTTTACTTACCTGCTTCAAATTCTGGGCGATGAAGACGAAATAAACACAACAGAAACCTAGCTGAGTTAGGCACAGAAACGATCTGATGAGATAATACATAACATTGGCAAATTTCTTGGCTCCCTCTGGCCCAAACTCACAGGCTGCTCTGCCAGTCTCCTCGAAACTTAAAGCAGGCACTCTCTTCCTCCTGCAAAGCTCCCTTGAACAATGTACCTGGTAGAAGGACAGAAATTTTAACACAACATCTGGAAATTAATGCTGGAGAGGATGACTTTTATAGATTTTAAATAAGAAGCCCAAGTCACAGAAAAACCTATGCGTTAACTGTAAGGAAACAAGTCTTGGAGACGATGCTGAAAAACTCAAGCTATGAAGAAACTAGTCAGTCAACTGTAAGGAAAAGCAGGTCTTACCAATCTGAACATACAATGCACGCATATTGCACCCATTATGGGAATCCCTGCAAGGCCTACCCACAGGCCAGAGTTCATGAAGGCCTCGGGCATGGCTAGAATACCAGTGCCCACGTTGCATTTCAGGAAGTGGATCAGCGTTTCGTTATCCCTGATGAGGAAAAAGCGGTCTTTCAAAAATAAGCAAAAGAGGTAACTATCTTTACTCCAGCAAAATGTAAGACGAAGCTTATTACACTAGCTATTTATCCTTAGGCAGATCAGAATAATGAATAAACTGAGATTTTATACTCACGTGGTTGGATGTATCGTTTCCCTGACGACTAGCTCCCAGCTGTCTGGATTCTCCGGTAACTGCTCCGTGCTGCTGGCATCATCGCTAAAATCAGTAACCCCCCTTCTGGCCTGTGCGTTAGTTTAGAGAGCTGTCAGAAGGTTATTCATCACTGAACAAAGGCAGGGGCGTCATTTCAGATTTTTGATGGGGGGGCGCGGGGGGGCAAAGGCGGTTTGGCGAGCGAAGCAAGCCTAATCACCTGGTTTTTTTTATTTTGAACTATTTTATGTGCTTTTTGAAGCACATAAAATAGATAGAAAGATATAACTTAATGTGATGACGCATTTGAATTTCGGTAGGAATAATGGAAAACCAGCTGCTGTTACTTCTTGGGGCTTGGTGGGGTGAGGGGGGGCAAGTTGAGGATGGGGGGGCAAGTTGAGGCTGGGGGGGCAAGTTGAGGCTGGGGGCAAGCTGGGGTGCCAGATGCCCCCTCAGCCCCCCTAAATGACGCCCCTGAACAAAGGGCTTGTGAAAGTCGTCATAATGGCTATGAACTGAAGAGCAACGACATATAAGCATTTAATTCATTTAGTGGGCCTTTTAACATGTGAAAATTGTAAAAAATGTATTGATAAAAGTTACAGATTTTGTTGAACTCTCCTTAAGTCTCTCAAAGGCAGGTGTTTTGGTTCAGGCCCTTCAAAAAGGAGGGACGAGAGAGTCACTACTGTGGAATTGGTAATGTCTAGAGTAAATGCCAGATTTTCATCAACAGCACAGTGTGTAACGTAATAGTTAAAGCGCAAAAACTACTACTACAAAGAAATAACAATAACATCGTCAGTTATACCGGGATGGTTAATCTCCACCAAACTTCAGAATGACTACCAAAAAGCCCTTTCAATATACCATCCTGAGTGGAAACTTATTTATTTTTGCAGGCTTCAATTTTGTGGCCAAAAAAGGTATCGATGACTTCGTAATTTAGAATTCTGTGCTTATCAGTATTTATCTAGTAAACATCCATTCCTACTATAGCTTCAAAAAATATAATCTAATTTTAACGAAACTGTTACAGCGAGCAGCTTCCGCTACGAATAAAAACCCAAAACTACGTTAATACACTAAGTTTATACACACAAACCACTGACGCCTATCGCATCAATGGTTATGATAGTCAACGGTGTCTTATCACCAAACAATAGGCCTAAGTACAAAAGTAACTTTGGCTACTTAAAACAGATCATTCTTCTGGTCTACTATACCCTCGTAGACGTATAGAAAACAAGTTGCTGCCGCTTCCGTTGCAACCACAGGCTTCTTTATTCGTTCAAAAAACACAAACTGGCGGAAATGCACAGAGGAGTACACAAACTTTCAAATAAAATCTCTGCAACACCAATTACTGGAGAATAAAAATAATGTGCGAAATGTTAAAAGGATTATCAGGGGCAACGAAACATCAAAACTAATATTTCTTACCTTGTTTTCACTGTTCGTGGTCGACATCTTACTAATATTTATTCACTGATATTTATGCCACTGGGCTAGTTAATTCTTATTCGGTCTCTTATCCGAAATTAAGGAGTCTTTATCAAAATATTAAATATATAAAATATAAGACACTGAAACAAATAAACTGCACGATAAACTTTTAGTATTTCTTTAATAAATTAAGTTCTAAAGGTTATTGAACAGTGGGATAGTACCACTGAATTCTGCGCTATAATCCTCTGGATCTCAATTAGCTTAACCGAAACAAATTTCATGCATTAGAAAGCAACAGTTCCTGATGAACTGTTACCCTGTTAGGTCTGTTCCAGTCTTTGGTAAATATTGAAACCGCTAAAGTTGACTATAACGATTTCCAAGTAATTTATCCAGACATACTAATCAGCAGAAACTCGAACACACTTTAGAGATGACCCAGGTTTCACGAAGCCTTGACGTAATCTATGACTTCTGTAAAATCTGGTACAAATACACAGCAACGGTTTAAAACACAAGCTTGACAAAGTCACGATAAGCGTTGAGATAATGGAAGCTTAAGACAATCTCTTGTAGCTTTTACCGTCTTGCGACTTGAACATATTATCGCCGGACCAATTGACCTATGATCATCATAACAGGCTATCTCAACCTCGAAGTGGATTAGAAATTGCTTGATGTTCACACCACATTCCGTTAACACCTTCGTTACTTTAGACAGCTGTCATTTTCAGATGCTTTGATAGCTCTACAGAGAGTCGAGAAACTTAATTCAGTCGTAATACAGCCATGCAAATGGAACGAGATACTGTTAAACTTAGGCCTACGCATGAAGTGTTGACCGTAGACCAGCGCAATTAAATTCGGTTCAAAAGGTGTAGGGGAAAGAACTTTGTACCTATCTTCAAGGAGACAAATGTGCTCGCAAGCATGTTTAGAGGAGTGTGCAACGAAATGGTCAACAACAAACCTGTGCAAGATGAACTACATCTAGGCCTAACGACAAAAGCTTGCATTAAATTTTTGAAAGTTCCGTGATTTTTCTAACAGCGAAAGTCACCCGTGCTTGGGAACCGTTTTGGCTAGGCCACTAAATTAAGAAAAACAAAAACGTCTTCCCGCTTAGATTAATATTCCCGACAGAACGGTCTTAAAGACAAAAACACACGAGATACAACCTGACACACACGGCAAGTCCCATCCTCGCAGCAAAACGCAGGTGTTATTAAGGCTCTCCTCTCTTCGTCATTCACGTGGCTCGGACCAGGAAGTGCTTCTGCCATACCTTGGGGCACTAAAAAGGACACTCAAATTCCCACTTAAAACTCTCGAACTAAAAACATTAAAATAATAAAACTTCAACTAATAAACCTCTGGTAGCCCTAATGTCCTATCTTCTGGACAGAGTAGGATTATATAAGGCAAAAGTTTTTTCCCCTTTACGTTAAATCTTCCGCCATGTACAGCGGTTGACATTTTCGGCGAACGAGTGAATTGGCAGTTTCGGTATTATTAATTGTCGCTGACTTTCTTTGTTTCCCCAAACCGGAAGAAAAGCTTTCAAAACAGAATATGAGTGAGTGAAAGTGGAGAACAGCATAAAACATAAATGAAGAAAAGTAAATAAACATACACACGACTGAAAAGCTAACAAGGCAATTTAAAGCATCGTTAGACCATCACCTTTTCCTACAAACATGAGAAGCAACAGTATTGTAGACTGAGCTGGCCTTATGCCAGCACCGGCTCTTACTCCTGGAGCAACCCGTAACGGCAGCATCAACCAGCAAGACTGTTCTCCAGTCTTACTGTAAAGGAATGGAGGACACGTAGCACTGAGTGGTCTGATATCATGGCAGTTCATCAAATTAATAGACCTATGCTGAGTTTGACGATTTTGCCATTGGTACTCTATCCCCATCGATAGTGTCAGCCTCAATTTACATTTTCTCGTTTTCATTGCTTATCTCGAGCAATTGTATTTAATATTGCATAAGCTTTGTTCTTTTAAGCATCTCTGGTGATACTGAAATGAACTCAGGGCCTAGAGCTCATCGTAATTGATGGAAAAGTTATGGATTTAAACCATAAGATTCGAGACATAGGGATACGTTCTCAACCTTCTGAGTCGTGCCTCCAAGTACGACCTAATTTTCTCGTCCGAAGAGCAAATTCGCTGAGAAGTGACTTAGGACACCATGTATCAGGAGAGGAATGTTAAATGAGTCATTAAATTTTCCCTTTCCGAACCCAGTACATCTACAATGGCTAAATGAGTGACATTTAGCCATCGTGGATGTACTGGGTTCGGAGAGGGAGAATTTTCTTACCTTGTTGTTTAACTCGGTAATATAGCTTTGCTTGACAAATATCTTTGCTAAAAAATTTTAATTGCTTCCAGCCTACTTTCAGCAAAATATTGGGATTCATCCAAGAACTATCATATCTCCATTCATGAAAAAACGGCTTTTTTCATCAAATTATCATGGCGTTCCATCGGAATGGATCAACATCATAAGTTCTATTTCTAAAACTTTCCTAGGCTAACCTGCCGTTACTTATTCTTTCCTCACATGGGATAACTACATTGGCAGTACAACTTTTCTATTCGTCTCCTCTAAATAAATCTATTAAGCTTGTGGCTTTTCAAATAATAAAACTCAAGTTTTGACAGGAACGTGTGGAGATGACGGCTTGCAGTCTGTCTCTAATGCAACATAGGCCTAACCACTTTCTTCTCACCTATTTATTTACCTTTGCACAGACAGTCATTACCAGTTAATTATTATCAGTATCCTGATTTATATAATTATGATCATTATTCTTGTAACAAACAACAGCCCAGCTATTAAGTGCAGTTTCTTTTCCGACATACCAGTATATCCATTCAACCCCACACGCGCCACTATGAGACAAAGATCAGTGACATGAAGAAATCCAGCTTAATTTACAAGCAACCGACTAAATCATTCGAATTATCCTTTAGTTAAACAGTTGCCGCAATGGCACCTTGTAAAAACAAACAGAAACCCATTCACTGGATGTTTGGAGGAAGCACAGCACTATTTCATCCTCTTAGCACTGGTAGGTGGGCACTGGGGAGGGAATCCTATCACATGTTCTGAGTACGTACTACGTAATACAATAGTGATGGATTGGGCGGCAGTGGGTAAATCAGTTTTGCGTAACATTTGTTTAGGATTCTTATGCACTCTTGCTTTTAATGCTTATCTCTCGATTAATTATTGTCCTATTGTCACTTATTATTGTTAGTCTTTAGTTTCAATTCCAAATGTTTAGAATATCTTTATAGGTATAAAGGTAGTGTCAGTTTTGTCGAATAGAAATACGATACTTCTTTTTATATCGTCTGGGTTGAATTAAGAGTTAGATTTTCCCGTTCCAATGTTGGGAAATGTATAATAATAGATAAAAACCAGCCATCTCCTTCCTTTAAAAGGGGTGTGAGTCACGACTATGTTGTAGGCTTATCCGTGGTAATCGGTTACGTAATCTATAAAATGGTGTTTAATTATAAATTTTATCTGCACTTTGTACTATCTAAAAAGATAATGGAGGATTGTTTTTTATTGTTAGTCTTTAGTTTCAATTACTGGTACGGACTTTTCTTTTTTTAAATTCATGGCACAAAGACTGCATGCTTTTCCAACCATTTTCTTTAATAAAGAAGTTTTCGGAGACTAAGTAAACACTGAGCCAATGATATTATGAGCATTTTATTATTATATTAAATTACAAAGGTAAGTAATATCACTTTTATCCATAAGACCCTTTTTCTTTCAACATTCTCTTAGTAATATGCAATATAATGAGAGCCATTTCTGCAGATGCTTCACGATTTCTTATGATTAACACAAAATCTTATAATTGTTCACGTTTGTGGAATAATGTTACGTCGATTCGGTGCTTCTTTAGAGGTAGTTAATTGCTTGCTTGACTTAACACTCAGCGGAGTTCATAGTTGGCTTATGGCGGAGGGCGTTACGTAGGTTAGAAGAGGTACGCTCTCCACTGAGCACTCTCGGTATGCCTAGTGTAACATTCCATCTTTGTTATATATTTAATCATTCGAATAATGCTTGCTTCCGACCTTGCAGATATGAACCAATGTCTCTCCTCCTCTTTTGCAAGGTAAGGGTCTGTTAAACAAATTACTTTCCATTCATTGATCAGGTTATTTATCAATTCACACAGGCATATCCTTGTGTCGACATCTCATTAGATATATATAAGTCTAATATTGCTTCATTATGCCTATTCTATCTCTGTTATCATCGTAATCCAACAAGAGATTGGTGCTTCCAAAACATTTTTAGATAAGATAGTTAACTCTTCAGCTCTCGTGAGGGAATCGTTACTTTCTGTTCTTGAAAAAGCCGACGATAGACTGTACACTCGTGACTGTCCCCGTCGCGAAACCAATCAGGCCGAACAGACAGATGAATGCCCCCTGTAAAAGCGAAAAACAAAGAAAATGTAAGAAACAGAGCAACAGATGTTGGAAAATTGTTACGTTTAAAATATTATCTAAAGCTCACATCCAAATATTTAATTACACATTTCTAAGGGACCGTTGTCAATTTACCTTGATAATTCTCCAGTTGTATTTGCCTGTATCCGGCCAGAAGGTCACGATGTCAATGATTGGAGGGAATATAAGCGCCAAGGCTGAGCTGCTCACCGCCCCCACCAGCGAGATGAATAGACCGATATTAGGGATGGCAGCAGCCAGGGCAACTGTAAGGTTAAGGTTAAAGGTTAAGGTTAGATTTGTTTAGCATACATTTGTTGTTAATTGTGTATATTCAGAACTACTGTATTTATTGTTAGTAAGTGTATGCAGACTTTTCCTTCTTTACTGTTATGTCTATTTCACGCTTATCGAGTATGTCTATATGTATTTGTGTGTGTGTATATATATATATATATATATATATATATATATATATATATATATATATATATATATATATATATATGAGAGAGAGAGAGAGAGAGAGAGAGAGAGAGAGAGAGAGAGAGTAAAGTGGTTAGATAAAAAAGCTATAAATAAGCTTGCACCGAGAACGAATGAAGCCGGGGCTCAGGATGACAGAACCTTAAGCTAGACTCAGTCACACTTTAGCTACGAGTATATCGATTGAAAAGGCTTTCCAAACTTTTATTTAGAACGCAAGCCTAGAATTTTGTGTCCTTGTTCCTATCAAATTTTTTTTTTACATTGGTCTAGAGTCTAGACATACAAACATGGCCCAAGCGGGGGGAGGGAGGAAGGGTACAACTTTCCTGGGGCCCGGCAGGCTGGGGGCCCGTGACAGCATTTTATTTATTTTAACTTTTCTTTTTAGAGAATAAACAAAATCAAAGGATGAAGGATACTCAAGGGGCCCATACTTCCTTAACGATATTATTATTATTATCATCATTATTATTACTTCATTTTTGATAACTGATGATCAACTATATTTTTGGTACCTCCACTTACTCTTGCAATAAATTCATACAAACTAATATTTAATTTAAGCCTTTAGCTGGACACTTTTGAATTGTGTGAGGCCTGGGCTGGAGGTGCTGGTGTAAGGTTCCCAGGGGTGGAGGAAGAGTGCGGTTGGGGCCCAGTTTTTATGCAAGTACCGGGGCCTGAGAGGGTGACGCTTGGGCCCTGCATACAAACAAGCAGAAATACTAACAAGTCAACAGAACTAGCAGACTCCTGCAGACGTATTCTGCGATGATCTTCTTCCTTTCTCCTTCGAAACGTCGGCGCACAACCGGAGCCATGATTTCATAAACAACATACATCTGCAGAGGGTACGAGAGGTACACTGCAACTGCCATGGTGATTTTCACCGCCTGAGCCAACCTAAGAAACGGAATATGTTAGAGGTTTATCGTTTTTGAGAGTGTATCGTGTCATTTGTTATTTGGTCACCATATCTAAGACGAAAAGATTCTAGACCAATAATGAACCCTGACATGTAACTTGTCTGTTAGCACTTACCTCTTAGCAGCCGGGCTCTCTTTCACTCCTTCTTTTGAACTCCATACACCTTTACACTCACATACATACAATATACATATATGTACATACACGCATGCAGTCACATTTATTATAGAGTAGTGATGAAAGTTATGGTGGTGTTTTTTCGTTTTTTTCTTCAATCAGAAAAACTATAGTTACTATTAGTACCATAACTGGTCATCCATCAGTCTAGGGTAGCAGAGTGAAAAATCAAATAGAAAATTAACATTGCTGCTTCTTTCTTGAAGTTACTCAGAGCCCCTACAGACTAAAAACAAACTTTTCCACCTCATATGATTAAAACAACGTAATATATTCGACTTAAATTTACTAGGGAACCAAGTAGTTAGAGATCTACGTACACGTCATCATTTGGTAGATTTAGAGTAATAGAACCCTGGACTTCGTTTCCAAATTCTAGATATCCGAAGAATCCTACTGCTGCATATAAGACGACGACGATCATCATGGCCGTGTTCAGTACACCGTTGAATCCTCCGAAGTTCTGGGGAGTTTTCATCTTGTTTTCCAGAGGAAGAACCTAAAATTATAGTGAGTATCACCTGGGGATGAGTGTTTTGACAGAACTGATATGTTACACATGCTAGATTTATTGAGACTCAGTGGAGAATAAACATCATCGTCTAGTACTGAAACCCCTTACTTACGAGACCAATGCCTTCGAAAGCATAAATGGCAGATCCGAAATAGAGTGGCAGAGTGCCCCAGCTGTTGAAGGCGGGAACGACCTCTTCTACTTCCGGCAGATCCCTTACCATGTAATAAAAGGTTATGGCTAGTCCTGTCGTCTGTATTACGCCAGCTATGAAAGATACAGGTGCCAGGTGCTGAAATTAGGAGAAGAGTTGTCGTTAGTTCCTTTTTGGTGATAATTCTGAAGCTGGCTCTACGTAGCTTTGTCTAAATTTGCGTAAAATGTTCTTAAACTCTCTCTCTCTCTCTCTCTCTCTCTCTCTCTCTCTCACACACACACACACACACAGTTCTCTCTCTCTCTCTCTTGGATGTTAACTTTCTGTTCACCATGTTTATTCTGAATTTGAGAGTAATGTAATTATTTTTTTTCTCTCTCTATAACTGTCTTTTGGCTGTTAGCATGTTGACTAGGCTGAATGATCTATATATACTTTGTATCTACGGCTCAAAGTGTTTAGCTTTGTTGGTATAGCCGTCTTACCGAACGAGTATATAAATATATTATATTTAGGTGTATGTTATAAGACTAAAAACAGGATTGCAGTCTTAAGGCAGAAATACGGTCTAGGACTTTAAGAAATAGGCAATGTTATATTTTTAAAAAAAAAATGACAAAGATGGCCACAATGCGCACCTATTAGTCTAATGAAGAGAAATACAGACAGACTTACTTTGAGATGTGGAACGTAACAGACCAGTAGCATAGGGACGATTAGGATCGCCATGAATTCCAGCTGGGTGATTCCCGTTCCCGATGGAATGATGTGGTCGAGAGCCTGTGGTGATGAGAAATAGTTGAAATAAAAGACGTCTTCGGTATGCAGACAGTAGCCTGTGGTCATTTTTTTTATTTAAAAATAAAATGCAGAATCTACTTTGTTCATTCCTCATCTGCTATACTGAAGGAATTACTGTTCATTCTAGACTGAAATTCCTACATCAAGAGATAAAACTCAATCTTGAGCTAAAAAATTCTTGAAAGCAAAGATAAATTTTATTCAAGTACCTCATTTAAAATTCTTAACATCATAGCTACAAGGAGTACATCTTATTCTTATAAGTAAAAAATAATCAATTTCAGCTTTCTTAAAACAAATTATTCCTAGCTATTTCTCACCAGAGGCCTTAAGGAAAGGTCCGATCAAGGCTGTCGTATATTTAGTCTTGCCGAGACTAGCTAAATCCTCTGAGGCGATGTTGCTTAATACTTGAATTGAAACGAATATATAATTTCTAGACCGAACTGACCTGTTTAAGAACACTGCAACTTCTAGACCGAACTGACCTGCTTAAGAACACTGCAACTTCTAGACCGAACTGACCTGCTTAAGAACACTGCAACTTCTAGACCGAACTGACCTGCTTAAGAACACTGCAACTTCTAGACCGAACTGACCTGCTTAAGAACACTGCAACTTCTAGACCGAACTGACCTACTTAAGAACACTGCAGCTTCTAGACCAAACTGACCTGCTTCAGATTCTGGGAGATGAACACGAAATAGACGCAGCAGAATCCCAACTGTGTGATGATGAGGAAAGCCGTGATAATGCGTCCTACGGCTTTGGCGTACTTCCGGCATCCCTCAGGGCCGTATTCGAATGCCACCTTGGCCGACTCCTCGTAGCTGAGGGCTGAGACGTTTGCTCTCCTGCACAAAACTCTGGAACACCTGAGCTGTTGGAAAGGAGGCGTTGAGGATCTGAGTATCATATAATTCTTAATTTATTCACCTTTATCTGTAGGACGAAGATATTTCCAGTTTTATGGAATCCCTTTATTCTACCGAAAGATTCATCTTATCTTTGGGTCTAGGTTCTCAGTTGCTTTGTTCATTAGTTGATTTGCTGACTCAGCTAAATACAGTACGCTTTAAAAAACCCTTTCCTAAAGCATCCAAAATCCAGTTATCACAGGTCAGCAAACAAACCGTTGTTTACGATCCTTTAAAACTATTACTTTCCATTGCTGATAAATTAAAACACACACACACACACACACACACACACACACACACACATATATATATATATATATATATATATATATATATATATATATATATATATATATATATATATATATATAAGTATTGTACGTTTGTAATTATTGCACTCTCTCCAAATTGCAGCGTGCTTACATGGGCTTTTTATTTATATATATATATATATATATATATATATATATATATATATATATATATATATATATATATATACAGTTTATGATATTCCGTTGCATTATATACAGAAATAGATTAGAAGGGGGATGGAGAGAGAGAGAGAGAGAGAGAGAGAGAGAGAGAGAGAGAGAGAGAGAGAGAGAGAGAGAGAGAGAGAGAGAGAGAGAGAGGTAAGGCAGCAAGAATTTACTCACCAACGTGAACATACATTCGATGCAGACAATACCCATCACAGGAACACCAACGAAGCCAACCCAGAGGCCAGCGTTCATGAAGGCTTCTGGCATAGCCAGCACACCTGTGCCCACGTTCCCCTTCAGCACGTGCACAAGCGTTTCGTTGTCTCTGTTCAAGGAGACGAGGTAGATAATAATATTACAAAAGAGAAAGAATGTAATTCCTCTCTATATTTTTCATAATTCCCATTTTCCCAAGAAGCGCGAATTGATGACTGTATTCTGCGAGGTAGAATTAGTTTCATACCTAGTCTCAACAGCTGAAAGTGAGATCAGGTATGTATCGCCAATAATTCCTTTACTAAAGCACGAAGCTGTTCCCCCAGAAAGATATGTAGGAACTTGCCCTTACAATGGGTATTTCCACACTGAAAACTGAAAGCTTTTCGTTCAGCCATTTATATGTCTGTCTGTCTATCTGAGTTTTCGAAAATGGAAACTTAACAAGAACTTAATCGTACGTTGTTGGGTTTTTAACGTCTCTTTTGATGAGCAAGGTGTCCTCCCCCGGGTGTCCAACATCAACAACGTCCCCGTTACTGTATCGTCCATTTTGTTCCTGAGTGAGAACATACAGCAGTTTTATGAAATCATCAGAATTCAGGTTGAAGTGAGAGTTCATAGGAAATGCATCACTGTGTTGGCATTTAAAAGAAACAAAGATAGCGATGACATTTAGACCAACTTATGTACAACAGTTACAGAGTTGTCTTGCCAGCCTGTGAAGAAATGTTCTCGATGAATTTTAGAATATAACAAGAATAGAAGAACAGAGTTACTGAAGAGGAACAAACACAGATATGCCTAATGAGAGTCAGTCGAAGGGATGAGAAACAGGATGACGTCAGAGGTACGGGAGGAAATTATGATAAAATATTATTATTCCTGAGAACGTCAATGTAATTAAGACTATAAGCAGACACTGCTTATATATGAAATCTGTAAAATCAATTTATTTTCCTTTCAAGCCTGCAGTCTATAAGTCACTAAATAGCCAAGTTATAAATGACATATCAATCTTAGGACATTACCTCGACATCAACGGCAGCCGTGATTGTGAGAATCTGCTGGGCACGAGAGACTCCCTGTAACAGAAAGTATAAACATGTGTATAAAACTACCTCCAAAAGATAAGCGGGCGTGCTTACAGAAATTACAGTAGACTGAATTGTTAAGATAGACTAAAATTATTAGCGTAAGGAAAAGAGATTTGGATTACCATAAAATAACATTTTTCTTTGACATGGTATGCACAGAGGACTTCTTCCTGGTTGCTGTGCACGTATCTATTTGTTAATTTTTTCTTGTCTAATCTTTATCCTATCTTATTTTCTTTGCTTCTTATTCATTTTTCACAGAAAACTACCTGTCAAATCAATGAGAAATTGTTTTGTTCCATGATTATAACGATAAAGGTAGTCCAAGGTTAATTATATATTGTACGTTCTCTGACATCGAAAGCGAACGCCACCAGAGCACATAATCGTCAGTTTCCCGCGTTTTTCCTCTTATTTTCCTCTCTCTCTTTTCCTAGTTACATGTGAAGCGAAAGCAGTCGCTCGTCCCCCGAAGCAAACACTCAGTGGAGACGAGATAACCAGACCGTTAATCAGGAAGGGTAACTGGAGATAACTTAGCGATGAAGCTTTCCTTAATCTGGCTTAGCGACGGTTATCGAAAGCGGCAGGCGTTCTCTGTGATAGATTTTTGAACTGGTCAGCAAAATGATTATAGATTGCTTGATTTATTGTTGTTTTCTGGTATAGGGTAGGGATTTGTTATTCAATGTATGAAAGGCGAGAATTCTCAGGTACTGCATAGATACGCTCAAGTATGTGTTTTGTACATATGCACAGTACACACAAACGCTTGCACGTGCGCACATATCACGGTCTAGATAGAGGGCACATACACACACGCACATATACAATATAGTTAATTTCATTTATTTCTGTTTAGATACTACCTTACTTCTTTCGTTACCGACTAATGTTCCACTATAAAACAAGGAAAACCTTGCAAGATTTATGCATTTTACGTTGACATTTTCTTATCTAACATTTAGATACATCTTCGAAAGATGAAATGGCAAATGTATAGGCCTAAATCCTTGCACACTATATAGCATGACAATTCGAAGTTAAGTCAGGTCAAGTGCGTAAATTTTGTGAAACTTTAAAGAAAGAAAACACCCCTTTTTTTGTATAGATTTCAATTTGACACAGGAGATGCATCGATAAATGGCCATTGGCCATGTTTGGCTATGGGCCATGGCTGCTGGCCACATTCTTGACTTGGGTGAGCTTGTAATGCAAATCATTATGGGATGGCTATCGTAATTATAATAGCCTAGTTAATTATGAAAGGGTTTTGAAAATTATGACGTCACGATATTCAACAAACATTAATGTTATAATAAACTTATTGCGATGTAAACATAAAAGTTGCACAGTTTTAGGAATATATATATATATATATATATATATATATATATATATATATATATATATATATATATATATATATATATATATATATATACACACTATATATATGTATATATACATACACACATTACTGTATATATATATATATATGTGTGTGTGTATGAAAATTAACTTTATCACTTACGCAATTGTTCTGTGCATTAATACATTTACTAACAGGGCCTCATTGAAACTAGATGGTATCTAGCGGAGATATTTATTTAAAAAAAGTTACAAGCTTTTCAGAACCAACAGTCCTCATTGTCAAGTATCCGTAATTTTTTTTTTTTTTTTTAATAAATATCTCCGCTAGATACCATCCGGTTTCAGTGAGGCCGTGTTAGTATATATGTTATATATATATATATATATATATATATATATATATATATATATATATATATATATATATATATATATATATATACAAACACACACACACACACACACTTCCACACGTGACAAAGGACATATGCAAATTTATAACCTGACAGACCAAATAATCATCAGTCATTATCTGAGTAATTGCGAAAACATTTCTGGAAATGACAAATAGTCAGACTTAACAAACAATTAAAACGTTACCTCAGAGTTATTTTAAAACATCGGCCACAAAGTTATTAATCTTTTCAGCGCAAATATTTTGTGTGGAGGTTTAAGTAAGCATAACTGGGGACGTATCTTATCAGATTTATGTATGTAATTGTTTAACCGATTTGTTGACACCAATGAATATGAAATATTCTAATCTTGTTTTTCGTTTTTAACAGAATTTCATTATATATATATATATATATATATATATATATATATATATATATATATGTATATATATATATATTAATACAACGTGGTTCATCATGACTATTTCAAGGCCTTTTGAAAATAGCACAAACAGTTATATTATAAATTTACTGATATAACCTTTCATCTAGTGCTAAATATATGACCATAGTAATTTCTATGTACCTTTTGTTACCACACATTTAAAGTTAAAATATTCGCCTAGCTAATTCGGTACATAAGTCCCACGTAAGTACATGGCTTTTTTTTTATTGATTCTCCAAAGCGTAAACAAGTATCCGGAGCCGGTAGTCTCTTAGCAAGTGATATAATATCAGGCACAACCAACAAACAACCGACTGCGTGGGAAACACACTCGCTCACAAACACATTCTTCAAACTCGAATATGATTCAAATCGAAAAATATGAGAAAAACACACAATATCGCATATGGATGAATCTTCAGTAAGACATCGGTGCACAATAAACAGAAAAATCAATATCCTTAGTGAGATAGATATTATGCCGGTAATAGGCAAAATGACAACGCAACACTCCGGCAACGCGTCGTCATCACCTTCTGGTGCAGACGTCGTGATTTGCTGGGCACATTTCCCATCCTGCGAAGAGTAGATCTCACGCTTCCATTACTCTTCTTCACCACTTAACGGTGAAATCATTGATTTGGTACCATAAAAGCATTACCACTGTTATTACTGTTGTCATGATTGTTATGGTTTTATATACATATTGAAAGTCACTTTATTGCACATCCATGGGATGGGTCGTGAAGTTGTGAGAGAGAGAGAAGAGAGAAATTCATACCTTGGGCACAGTAGTCTTAGTCGCTGGCATCTTACAGTTGACAAATGAGTGGGAATCCTAGGCAACAGATTTTGACGAAGCGTTTTGATAACTATTTTGCCCTTGATCTCGTGAAGCTGAGGAAAAAAACAAAAAATGCATACAACATATGCGCATAGTAGCTTAGGTTGGTGCGTTTATACACATACGTATTATATATAATGTGTGTGTGTATATATATATATATATATATATATATATATATATATATATATGTATATATTTGAAATCTATAAAGTGTTAGAATGAAGGAAAATGGCCATATAAATAAAAAAAAAAAAACAAGCACGAGAAGCGTTACGTTTTAGGTGGTATTCTCCACTCCTGTACGAACAACAATGGTTCTCTCAGTACAGAGGACTACTGCCTATACAAAGAATGTCTAAAAAAAACCAGACAATTGAGGGAAACCGTTTTCGATTCCAGCTAAGCCTAGGACATAATGGGAGACAAAAGACGATCTGATTCGCTTTGTAAACCGGTTTTCCATCGGCATGATTTTGAATTTCGTATCCTCACATTCAGAGGAACAGACCCCTTGAGGTCCCGTTTTAAATATGGCCACTCTGTGTCCTTTAGTTTTGCTGAAATTCTTTGTACAAATAAAGTCCTCCTCTTTACTTCCAGAAGCTTAGGGAAAACCGCGAGCAAGAGCCCGTGCTAGCTTAAGGCAAGCTTAAACTAGAAAATCAACGATTACCAGATCCGTCTCATTTTGTGGCAATATTCCTTCATATATATATATATATATATATATATATATATATATATATATATATATATATATATATATATACACTGTTCTGTGTTCACCAAGCTTTGTTGAATGTTCTTTCACAAATCATTAACACTGGCGTATCACAATGCAAGGAGCAACTGATCACTTGTTTCACAGACGAGGGCAGAAAAAGTTATGGAGACAGAATAATTAGTTTCTCGTATTGTCGTTTAGACCGTGGAGGGACAGAGAGATGGGAGGCGGGGGGATGTCTGTCGGTTTCAGGAGGGATGGGAGTCACAATTAAAATAGCATTATATACCTCATACGCAATGATTAGGAACATTACATCGTAGCCATTATCTGTTTGAATGGCATGGGGCCAACATCATCGGTAAACCGCACTTTTTATCGTGCTATACCGACTTTTTATCTTCAAAATTGGCGATGTTACACAATTTCGATGATCTGCGGTTTCCCTCGCCTGCATGACTAAATACTGAAGCAATCAGGAATGTTAGCAGATACACTAACGTCCATTACTATTGCGTAAAGGTGACTCCGTTTCCGTTCAAGATACTGTCGACAAATCTTTTGAGAATCCCGTTTTCAGACTAGCAGAAATTACACCACCTTTTGCATAAACACTACATTATTGAATAACGAAAAACAATCGTAAAATTTGCTAATTATATGATTCGACCCATGGATTAGTAAAGGACTAAGGCTAAGCTGCTATGCATTTGTTTTTTTTTTTTTACCCATAATGCATCGGCTCACTTGCAGTCGTATGTAAACACACGTCAGCTTGATCCATGGTGTTTCAATCCCTCGGCGTCCGTTAATTTTCGGCGATATATTTCACGTTATTTAACTGTTTCGTTATAATGGTTGAAGTAAGAAGAGAGACAAAGCCATTTTCCAGTGATGAAGTAAGGTTAAAACTGGTCCATGCTTGTCGTAGGTCGAATAAACTATACGCAAGTGCATAACAGGCTTATCATAAAGGATTTATTCATCACATTTTTTGAATATACGAATGCTAAACATCAGCTCGGTACTAACTCAGCACCTTCCAGAGCTGGAAAGTGATTTCAGGTAGGTTATTCACATTAACCAGAGATTGTTCAAGGCACCGCTGTGTACATATGTAAAATAGTAATAAAATACGAATTATATAGGACTTCGAGGCGTTACAGTCCTTCAGTACAGTGACAAAACGCATGGCGTGTTCATATTTCACTGAAAGCATACCTATTTCATTTTTATAAATATAATTTGATTGATTTCACTCCCCTAACGTAATCAGGATACATTAAAAAGGCTGTCTACTTTAATTTATGGTTAGGCTAGGCAGGAAATGATTAGGTTGTTGCTTTCATTAAATTTACATTTATTCTTTAGTTTAAAAAACTGGGAAAACTAAATAGAAGTATCAACTGCTTTGAAAGTCTCTCTCTCTCTCTCTCTCTCTCGATTGAAAAGTCTAGGTCCCAGAAATATTCTATTTTAAGGTACGCATAGTACAGATTATGCACCCATCACATCAGGACATACCAAAACAGGACACTTCCGACTCGCATTAAAAGTAAGTGCTTCAGTTGCAGAAATGCCTTTCAATTTTCTTACAAGGCGACTTCTTGCTTGCAACTCCGAAATTTCTGGTACGTTTGGCTCATAATAAACTTATACAGATCCATCGACACTAAATCTTTAGGTATGGTTAGGTAAATACAGGATACTAACTGTGTTGTGAGCACACACTTTTGGGTCATGTCTTTTCATGTGCCACATTGATGCATTTTCCTTTATTAGTATAGAAGAATCGCAGGCGATAAATAAAAGAAGTAGATAGCTCTGTAAAGAAGCATTAACTTGGTCAAACATAGCAGGTGTAGGCGGTTGGTCTTGTGCTTGTAGCCCGTGACGTCATAGAATTCGTTACATCACACCAGTTTTTCCTTTGTGCATTTTCCACTCTAATTCCTCTTTGGTCTAAATCTTATTTCTTTGTTTTTGTTTCTCTTTTCTCTCCTTTTTGTGGGCGCTCATCAAGGAAAGCTTATGGCAACAATTTCCTGAAAATTTGTCACGCAGAAGATGACTCATAAAAAGTCATTCTGGTATTAATTAGAATTCCAAAGATTTGCATGTTTCATCTTACTTAATAATCTAGAAAATAGAAGTGGTAATCAACAGTTAGTATGTATACTTCCATATCAAATAGTACTTGCGAGACAAATGGTACAGAGCTATCTTTTCCTGATATTATGAGCAAAAGGGTACTGCAGGAGAGCATGGAATATAAAATGCTGCAAAAGGTTAAGCCTAGACTCACTTTTTAGACCTTGGATGGCCTAGTTTCCAACTGAACGGAAGCGTAGTCGCTGAAGGAAGCATTCGACAAAACTGCTGAAGTGAGAAGTGCTCTGAGGCCTAGAATATTTAACCCGATTGATTTATTATTGTTTGCTTGATTTTTGAGGTAATTCTACGGAAAGGTTCAGCGGGGCGCCGTATTTAGAGTACCAGTCCCTCGGGGATGAGCTTGTAAGGTGTCAAAGAAACGAGCAGGTAAAAGTTACTGCTACTGTATTACAGATCCAGGCAGCTTATATAGCGGCCGACTGACGCCGGCCCGCGAGAGACAATGGAATTGACTGTGACCTGAGGTCGAAACAATAAACAATAATATACAGTGAACGAGTACAAATTACAATACAAAACATACAGAGCTACAATATGGATACAGTCTTGATGCCTGTGAATGAAGAAACATGTGATACACAATGTGTGACATTTGTATAAATACGCATAAAGTAAAATGATTAAAATGCGTGACCTGGCACGTTTTAGGCGTGACTAATTGAGCTTGAAGAAAATGGGAAGTCACCAAAGAAAACAAGCTCAGCGGAGACTTAATTAATGGCGCCGCCGAAACACTATCCTGGCGCCGATGTGGTGACTTTACAAGCTTGTACTCAAAGGTTAAAAAATAGGCGGTAAATTTTTCAAATGATCTCATCTGTACTGCATATATAGGCCTACACACTTTTCTGTACTTAGAAGGTATTTTTTATCAATAAAAGATATCTTCTCGTGGAGCTCTTCTGTAGAATTACGGCAGTGGTATTACCTCTTCGTTTCTTAGTAGGAATGATAGGTATTTTTGTTTTTTTAAATTAAAGTAGTTCCTGCTTACTTATTTAATGAAAACGTGGATGAAAAGAAAATCGTGTTATATGGTCAACTAAAGTATAATGGTTATGAACTGAAACAAGAGGCTTCTGATTATACATTAAAACACTTTGTAATGAAATGCATATTACGTTATATATTTTCTTTAAGTCTTAATAATTGGGTAAAATTTTATAAGTTGCCAATAAGACTCCAGCCAGCCATTTTTGCATGAAAAGCCATTTTGGGTTTTTCATGCAAAAATGGCTAGGAAATATGGCCCTAAGAGGACCTAAAAATACCAAGCTAACGTAACCTAAGGGTGTTTACTGGTTACAATTTGCCGTATTAGCTATGGAGGGGCGGCGGTATTGTCTTGCCTTATAAGTCGTAATTTGATTAATTTATTATTTGTCATTTGCGCATAGTGTTTATGGGGTTCAAAATAACGAGAATGAAAGAGCTCTTTTTAAAAAATGTAGGTTACAGTTTCATAGCGTGTATTGGCAACTTACGAAATAATACCTTTTCATTAAGTATTAATAATTTATCGTTAAGTTTTTTTGTGAACTGCTAACAAAACACATTCGTTATCAAACAGACATTAATCCATATTTTTTGTGCTAAAGACGACAGCTAAATACAGGATGACATTAACAAACGACTGATAGTAGACAGTAATGTATTAACGAGGGAAATTTATTAGATATGCCACACTTATGAATAAGCAAAATATGCATGTTACTTTGCATATCTTCAGTTTCATTTAAACTAGGTTTTAGCTTTGTCAGATGTGCACAAGTCCTTCATAAATCTTATTGATAAACGCCTTCAGTTCTATTCATTGTAGCAGAAGTTCGTGTATGTAAAAGTTCGCCAGTCAGCCAAATTAAATCAAATCTAGGAGATTTTTAAGCCACATAATCCGACTACTTTTAGGTACTATCATTGTACAGTAGTAGTGGTAGTAGTAGCAGTAGTAGTAGTAAAAGTAGTAATATAAAAAAGAAACAATTGTGGTGATAGGAGAAGAGGGAAGATATCAAATCTTCAAAGAGCCAGCAGTTTAGGAATTACCTTCTGATATAAGTAAGACCTTAAATATAATGCTCTCTTGTACTCTCTTTGGTTGATTTACACGAGAATCTTTTGTTTTTATTGTAAAAAAACTTGTACAATTTGTAAATATATAAATATATATATTATATATATATATCACAGACACACACATATATATACCACACACACACACACATATATATATATAATATATATATATATATATATATATATATACACTGTATAATGTACGTGTAAACGAATACGTGAGTTAAAGTTCTATAGTAATTAGTGTGGGATTGTCCATTCACACAAACTTCTGGAGCACCTTAAAGTGATCGAATGTGACAGGTGTAACGTTCACACCTGGTTTAACATTGGTGTACAGTCATTTCACATAGAAAATTAAGCCATAGCAACAAAACTGAATACGACGGTAATCAGCGTAGAAACTTAATAACCTGCCCAGGCAAATTTTCGTCTTTAGCTGATATTTACAAAGAGAGAGAGAGAGAAGCTTGTAAAAGGTTGTGTTGGTTTTGTATATTTTAAAATTACCGAATATTTTGGTTTAATAACATATTCAGTTGGACTTCTGGTAGTTAAGGAAAAAAAATCGATATGTCAAGGGATTTCACAGAACGATTGCCAATTTATACATGAAACCGTAAATTGCAAATCTATAGATGCGCATATTCATTCTGATTTGCTTCCATTTTACAAGCAGTATAAACAGGAAAATAATGGACAACATATTATAGATGATATGAATGTGTTATATACATCAAATTGCAGGAATATTCTGATCTTCCTCTCAGACGCTTTTGTAAATTTGTACCTTTTCTTGTGCACTGGGATCGATATGCTCACAACTGTCTGTCATTCATGACAATTTACTATTAAACTGATTAGAAGCTTATAACAGATATAAATGACTTTTCGCGGTAAAAGGTCTATAAATGGGGTAATACAAACTTGTTTTTTTTTTTGCTTGTGAACTCAGAACTGATGTGATGGATACCTTCATTTTACTTGCGCCAATTTCTTAGTGAATTATTATCTGCAAATTTGTAATCAGTGGTTGTTTATATATTTGTTAATGTGATTCAGAGTTGCTATAATTGTGTATATTGTATACATATGTGTATATATATAATTATGTGTATGTGTTCGTTCATCCATTCATGTAAACAAGCATAAGGAGCCGACCGCTGCCCATGACTCACCGATCATTTCGATCTCTGACGTGAATCCGAACGTTAAACTGTTTTAGAAAGATTTGTCTAAACAGTCGTGCATCGGAAAGCCGCCTTGTCTCTAAACAGTCGAGGGAAATGTCTGTCTTAGGTAACAATGATCCTGACAGATGGATCTGCTTGTGTGTGTGTGTAATGACCCCTACAATAAACTGCTGAAAGCTATTGGACATTATATCTCAGTATTCATGTCATTAGATGCAGTGGTCTCCCTGATTAAAATTAAAATTTTTATGGCGTGTAGTAATAAATTTAATGTCTGATGACAATTATGGTACTAATGAAACAGATGTCCGAGTTTCTGCTCTCTCTCTCTCTCTCTCTCTCTCTCTCTCTCTCTCTCTCTCTCTCTCAACGTCTTGCTTTCATCGTCACTGCCACTGCGGATGATATTTTACTGTGTAACATCCTCTAGTACATGTCACGATAATGTTAAGTATTTTGAAATATCCTGTCCTACTTGCTCTCTCTTAGCGACACGTCATCCTCTTGATTTTCAGACGGGAAATCATTAAATTCAATTAATGTTTTGCTTTCTGTTACATAATATTTGGGAATAGGCTCATCTGTGAAATAAACCAACGGAAGCTTGATTTTAGCAAAAACACGATTATCTTTCCCATTTCTAAAAACTAAATTTCCCAGGACAACTATTCGTAAGAAGAAACGTTCTGGATAAAAGAGAAAAGCCAAGAAAATAACGAGATGAATAACGGAAAAGTGGCATCGGTCTAGAGATGAATAACGGAAAAGTGGCATCGGTCTAGAAGGAAGGTGAGAACCCGCCCATATGCGCATGACACAAGGCAAATTGCCAGTGCGCAGTGAAGAAGTGTGCGCTCTTATCTGGCGTTTTCTGTGGCCTGCACCGCATCCTTTACAGAGTACAGACCTCTAGTCTAGGCACTGTCAGTTTAGTTATGGCAATCGTCGTCGTTAGGGACCGCCATCGTAGCTGCGTCGCATTTAAAAAGGTCGAATCCCGTTTTCTGTGTCACGAACGAGAAATGGTTTGAACTCTTTTTCGCCATGCGGGGTAAGTTCTCAAGTCGCCGAGTTGACATACCTTCGTTTTATTTTATGTCGTTTTATTAGTTTTATCTTGTTTTATTTTATTTTGTTTGTTTTATTTTATTTTTTGTTTATTTTATTTGATCTTACCTTGCCTTGGTTTGGACTTAACCTCATTATATGTGGGGCACCACCTAGTTCGGTACGCTAAGAATATCGTTCTTTCATTAGGGAATCGAGTTTATGGTTAGGCTAACTTTTGTGCTGCTTCGACTCTTACTGTTTTTTGTTTATTTGTTTTAAATATTATCGAAAGTACCACAGCAACAACAAAAAGAATGACAGCAATAGCATTACTTCTAGCTATGCTTTTATTATTTTCATAATTAAACAAGAGACTGACTCCTATCTTCACGCGTGTGACAAAAGAAACACGTATGATTTTCAAATGTCGTAGATTAAATATTACAAGAAAATCATACGTGCTTTACTTAATACTTTCATCAGCTTAGAGACGTGACTTCACACTTGCTTTTTCCTGGTTGCACAACCAATATTGGTGCGAGCGGATTTGATATCTCCTGATTTTAATGTCAGCTACAGTGGGAGTTTCTCTTCATGGTAATTGTCTCGCATTCACATTATTATTTGCATAAGAAAGACTTAATTTCTCTAATAATATTTTTTGGAGGATAGGTCTACACACTTACTCCCTCGTCAACAAGTTTATGTTAAAAATATTTTTGGGGGATAGGTGTGCATGATATTTTGGGCGGATAGGTCTACACAGATACTTCGTCAACAAGTTAATCAAGTTAATATTATATTCTAGGCGGATAGGTCTACACAGTTACCTCGTCAACAAGTTAATGTGATGATATTTTGGGCGGATAGGTCTACACAGATGCTTCGTCAATAAGTTAATGTGATGATATTTTGGGCGGATAGGTCTACACATATACTTCGTCAACAAGTTAATCAAGTTAATATTATATTCTAGGCGGAATAGTCTACACAGTTGCCTCGTCAACAAGTTAATGTGATGATATTTTGGGAGGATAGGTCTACACAGATACTTCGATAACAAGTTAATCAAGTCAATGTTATAATATTTTGGGCGGATAAGCCTACACAGTTACCTCGTCAACAAGTTAATGTTGAGATACGTACAGGCCTACTTCATGAACAAGTTAATGTTGCAAGAGAATGGAAACGTCTTTTTTTCGATATTAAATGATAGTCATTAAGATTTACTTCAAAATGAGCCGAGAACATTAACCGCCATAGTTCACCCATTAGTGGAAAGTGCTTCCAAGCGCTATACTGGCTGTTGTGTAAATGTGGGCGCTAGTCTCATGTAAAGTGCAATATGCACATTGAGAAATAATGAATTAGTATGATATATCGGTTTTGGAAAACGGAATGAAATGAAATAAAATTTAGTATCATGCTTGCAATAATATGCTACAAACACTATACCATTACGTTAACAAGATGATTGTGGCGATGTTTTCTGAGTTTGAAAGAAATATTGAAGAAAAAAGGGAATTTTAAGTGTCCCCTGAAAAAAAAAGTTCTTGACACAGCACTATTTGAATGCAGAAACACCAGCGCTCACAAACAGTTAGCTACATATTACATGTATCAACATAAGAACACATTATTTTTTTATTTATTTTTTCTTATCTAATAACTGATCTCGTCTTTCTGTATTTCCCATTACCTTTCTGTTACTTTGTTCAAATGAACACCGTAATAGTATTTGGAAACTTGAATTTCAAGTCACTGGCCCCTGTGGTGGGCTTGTTCCATGTTTAATGGGTTAATAATAATCTAATAATAATAATAATAATAATAATAATAATAATAATAATAATAATAATAATAATAATAATAATAATAATAATAATAAATTCTTTTAAGACTTTTTTTTTTAAATTAGCATCTTGTTTTCCTATAGTGAATGGAAGGGCACACTTCAATCATAAATTTAAACTTTTTGTTGTTACTTGGAGTAAATCTTTTAATAAGTGCAAATTTCCAATGTCCTTTGGATATTTTGTCCAGTTTCCACTGAATGAAGCAATTATCTTTCATAAACTGTAAAATACTCACGATAATTTTCATCGTCTTCGTAGAGTAGGTATTAATGAAAATTCATTCTTTGTTAAGTTCGTATAATCTTTTGCTCATATCGTAGATTTTCTCAGTGAATATTCAGTGGATGTCTATTTGATTCAGTGTATACAGGCAACTCAGACTGGTGTTTGTTTGAAGCGGGTTTGTGGGGGTGGGAGGGACCGTGGGAACTTATAGAGAGGTGTGGGAAATATTCAACAGGTACATTTGGAGGGCATTATAAATTTCGCTCATCTACGAATCATAGCACCTGTTAGTACTCGGCTGTCTCCCAGCTATAACTTGACTTTTTGCGGTCTATTCGTTTTTTTTAAAGATCTTTATCAGGTCACAGTATTCCGTTAGCAGATGCACGTTGTAATGTCCTTTGTCCAGGATGACTTGCAAAAGAATAAAGCAGATTGTTTTAAGAGGGATGTCGCCTTGGAGATTGAAGACAAAGGCACATGGGCTTTAGAAGAATGTACCTTCTCTCTCTCTCTCTCTCTCTCTCTCTCTCTCTCTCTCTCTCTCTCTCTCTCTCTCTCTCACACACACACACACAGACACACACCTAACCAGAATATCTGCTCGATTTTCCTGACACTAAGCATAGTAATGAGAAACTCATTATACCTCATTCCTGTTTTATTGAAGCTCGTTGTATTTCACTTTTTCGGACCCGTGAACTTGAAGCATTTCTTGACCATGATTCTTTGTAGATGAAAAACCCCCAGTGGTATTTTTCCTTTGTTATTTGTGAAGACTACTCATCACTTAATTCTGAGTTGTTCGCTACATTCTTAAGTTAGCCAGAAGGGGGCTCTTCTTGCGCTTGTTGGAGAATTGGCTGTGTAATTAGCTTAATATTGGAGTGTTCTTCATGTTCTGTAGATTAGAGCCCACTTTCTGTAATTCCTGCTTTTTTGAAGGTTTTGAGCATATTTGGGCTCTGCGTCTGAATGTCCATGTTCCCAAGTTGAGAGAGTGGCTGTAGCAAGGGCATGGGTGCCTTTGGTTCACTTAGCCCAATTTCCAATGTTCTACAGAATCCCCTAGATTCTAGTCGTGAAGCTTATCTGACTGATATTGATTTTAGTTGTGCTTTTGACCGTTAATAATGAATCCCTAGTTTTCAAGCCTAGACAAAGGGATGTTAGGGAGTATCACACTTTCTTATATTAGTGAATTTTTTACCGCAGATAGCAAAGGTTATTGGTGATGTGTTCTGAAGTGGCTTTATGACTATAATTTCTGGCGTTCTTCAAGGGAGTCTTTGTCCTCTACTGGTTTACGTACGGTTTATGGTTTAGCCTAGAAAATAAGCTTGTTTATGCAAAGGATACTACTCAATTGTCATGAATTCCATTTGATTGTATTCCTCTACCCTATCATAAAGAGAGAGAGAGAGAGAGAGAGAGAGAGAGAGAGAGAGAGAGAGAGAGAGAGAGAGAGAGAGAGAGAGCGCCTCAACAAGATTTTTTAACCATATATTTTTAACCTTCTCAAAATATGATGACCTGAATTGTTTTCAGGTTATTATAACATGTGCCATTAATTTATAAGCTTTATCGCTACATTCGAATTAAAAGATACTATAGTAGACTTTTAAATTCTTGCTAATATTTCAAAGAGAAACGGAACAAAGACGACCCAAAATGAATTAAGATGTTTAATAGAATGGGTTTAACCTGCAAACTCAACTCTCACCTTTTGGAAAACTACTGAAAAATAATTTACAGACATTCACCCAAAACGCTTGACCTGGAAATGAGGTTACTGCTATTTTTTTCTCTAATGGTCATTCGGCCATCTGAGCCTTCTACGCTTTTCTCTCGTGCTTCGTCGTACAGGAAAGGAGCACTAGGCCTATCCCAAGACCTAAAGAAGAGAGCCATCTTCTTTAGGTCCAGGCTTATCCTATCTCCCCCGTTCGGATGCCAGATGAGCAGCCCGCCCAATCCACCTGAAATGGCAGCCACCAGCGCTGGTCTCTCCTATTTCATCTAAAGCAAAATCTTCGAATTCACCTTCAAGACCGATGATTTTGTTCTTGGTGTCATCTATGTAAGTAACGACGCTGGTGGCGGCTCATTTGTTTTGCTCATATTTCCGTAGTCTCATAGAGTAATTGGTCTAACCCTGGAGCTGCTGTTTGTCAAGGATGCCCAACCATGTTGTGAGCAATTAAGTTCGTTTACAGAAACTAAATAACTCGACAAACCACTTGGTGGCCTTGATAGCAGGTATAACATTCTACTTGATTAAAAAGGACAATCAGTTAAGCTACTAAAATCTTTACCAGTTAAGTCATGATTGTTCTTCTACCAATCAAGCATTCCACGGTCTAACGTTAACCAGTAAACAGCTGCTCGTGGTTGATTCTTTAAAACTGAGCCTCGTAAAAAAGGCGCATTCACCTCTAAACATTCCTCATTCTCGTCTCCCTTTCCGGGGCTTCAATTAAGGGACTGAGGATTTTGTACGTTACTTCAGTGTACTTCGGGTGGCTGACACCCATCCCGGTCTTGGAGTGACCTGGAAACTGTGGGTCGTCTCTTGGGAAAATAACGAACAGGCTGTCAGTGGAAAATTGGTGCCCTGAATGAGAAGTTTGCTGGGAAAAACCACCAATCGCCAAAATAAGGTTATTTTTCAACAATGGTGCAGTGGAAAACTACCTAGTACTAACTGTCACTGAATATCTTGGTCCAAATAAGTGCTATTCAAGTTTGGAGTGTTATAGTCCCCGCAGGCAAATACCAGTGTATAATAAAGTAAGGTCAATCGTATTCTTCTGCAGAAAAAATTAATTGCTTTAATTATTTTCTTATCCTCTCCCAAAAGTCTTAAAGCACACGCGCACACCGAAAGGAGTGTGAGAGAGAGTTGCTTTATTACTGTGTTCTTAGGTACAAGCAGTTTTCGTATTCAATCACGCATATTTTATCCAGACCAACGTTTCCTAGGTGAAAACATCAAGAAGTCATGGCAAATATAAATATTGTAATATATTATGATTTTATAAATAATGTTTTTATCTAGATTTTTACAGATTTTCATAAGAAAAACTGCAGCCTGTTTACAACTGAATATTCTCGAACATTCTTATTGCTCAGCGTCAAATCATTCGATTTACTACAATAACATTAACTTTTTTGCCGTAACCTTCAGCGCTTGTTTGATAGATACTTCGTGTACTTTTACATCGACATAATTCGTTATCGAAGCCAGATATCCAATTTCCGCCGCTGTTGCTATAAGCTGGGAGGGATCTCTCCTCCGACGGCCAACCACGTGGCGCCCCCTGCACCTTCCCCATATTTACTCTTATCTGTAGATAAACAGCCCTTGGAGTGCAGCCAGCGTGGTGGACGGGCTTCATAAATTGCCCCTGACATGTAGTGACAGCACCGGTCCACATGAATCATGAAGATTCGTTTGAATTCAATAAGCAATCACCGTTAATTTGCATACATATATTCTGTCGCTGATGCATAAAAAAACAGGTGTTTAATTAAGAAATACTTCGTTGTCATTCGGGTTACTTATACACTTCGCGGAACCAGGTTTTAACGCAAGGATTACATTTTAGGAAAGAAGCATGATGTGCTTCAAAGCTGACGTTCGTCAGAGTTGTCGTTACAGTCCGTTACTGAAGTAATTGCTCGGATTTAAGGTTAAAAGAGCCTAAGACCAATGAGAAGGATGGTCCCTAAGATATGCAGCCTAAATTAGAAAAGCTATGATAGCAAATGCACAAATATTCTCTTAGGTGGAAAGTTTACGTTTTATTTCATAATAATTTTACAAGAAGCAAACATGTATTAGGCACTGGTTTTCAAATAAATAGTTTTTTTTTATTAAAAATAAACATCTGGAGGGTGATTACACATATTTTCAGATAAAAAAATCAATTCTCACTTTGGCTCTGCAATTGTAAACTTGAATGGTTTCACCAAAATTCAATAATCACAAAACTTCATTGCCAATTTTCTTTCGTAGCTAACCGCAAAAATACATTTGATAACTTACAATCAATAAACAGACCTAAAAAACAGTAGGCCCAATATTTTAGACCAATTCAGCCTGTGAATCTTGGGGTCCAAGACTATACGTAGACCAATTGAGAAAAGGAGAAAGGGCAGCTAAGACTAAAATATTACTGTATTACCCCAGTGATCAATCCACTAACCACCCAGCACGGATTATCAACCAAAGTCGCAACTGTTGTTAGCCTGGGGGGGAGCCCATCCGTTTTAATACACCGAAGAAGAATTGCCATCATCGTTTCTGTTATCTTAAAAACATGCCTCTCTTCATCAACGGATGGCACAGCCTTCAAGGAGAAACCGCTTTGAAGAGTGTACTTACAAGTATATATTTATATGCATTAGTGAGAACTGTATACTTATCCTTGCTTTGGGAATGACACATGTAAAGACTAGGTCTACAAGAACTGGCCTCTGACGCTTAGACGCACATTTCAGGTTGCCTGTTGGGAATTTAGTTTTTTGTGTTAAATGATAGTGAGTTTCTCAGTGTATGGGAATAAATAAGACTTTAAAAACATATATATTTCACTAGATTATCTTTCAAGTACCCCATCAAATGTCACTGGCAATGCTAAACGATTATAAATGTCATGATAAGTAAATGTCGGTAATAATAGCAAGCGGAATAGATGATGTTACTTTTTTTATCGTGTGTGAGATTTATTGCCATTTTGAGAGTTTTCGGATATATAGGGATTTATAAGGTTTTCTGTGTGTGTTTTTCTTTCTTATTATGTTATTTGGCTCCAGATGTTTATAGGCTGATATTCTTTACGTGCTCCTGTTTGAACTTCGCAGTTGAGGATCTGAAAAATTGCCTGTCAGATGGTCCCCTCAGAGTAAACCATCTCTCTCTCTCTCTCTCTCTCTCTCTCTCTCTCTCTCTCTCTCTCATGCAGAGGGTAGCAGGAAAATTCTGCCACTCGTCTTTCTTGCACATTGTCTCCCTCACATCATCTCTCATTTCCACTCATCCCAGTCTCTCTCTCTCTCTCTCTCTCTCTCTCTCTCTCTCTCTCTCTCTCTCTCTCAGTATGGATGATGTTTAAAGCTCTCTCTAACATAAACAACAAATATATAGGCTATACTGGATATTATGTTTTAAACACATATTTGTATACATAAACTATTAATATATATATATATATATATATATATATATATATATATATATATATATATATATGTGTGTGTGTGTGTGTGTACATATATGTATGTATGTATGTATGACTGAATGACGAAAATATGGAATGTGTGTGTGTGTGTGTGTGTGTGTGTGTGTGCGCTGTCAAAAAATCAAAGATAGGAATGCTCTACGTACCATTTTCTTCAATTAAAAAAAAAACAGTATGGGGCAAATGATCTTCCTCGTAAGCAGATAACACTCGGGGGGAGGTTGTTGCATAGCTGACATGATGCGCAGCATACTTCGGCGCGTCTCTTTTGAGAAAGCGAAAATATGCCACATCTTTTAGACCGAACTGTATTTACGGTGTTAATTATTTATTATCAAACCCTGTAAAGAGCACCCTACCCAACGACTTTGCAATAGGGACGTAGAAATACATTCATAACTATAGTTTGACGAACATTTGAATACATTCTGCAGCGTGATACTAAAGTGTACCCGATGTTCTAGACTGAGATGTATTTATTTATATTAATTTTGAATATTACTACGGATAGTCGGTGGATTTGTTTCAAAATCGGTTGGCACATAATCCTTATGGCTCTGCAATAACAAGGTTCTATTACAAAAACACATAACTGTATTTTATTGAATCTTATGAAAAAAGATACATGGTACTAGAGCTATTCAACACACAACCTGCTTTAGGCCTATGGCAAATTTACACCAAAAAAGCTCAAGCAAAATGCAGATTGAAAGACGTGAATAGAAATCCTTGGATATCCTTGACACTGTCGGAAAGATGGATAGTCGGTGTATCAAGCGGACAGGAAACGGAGTTTGATAAAAGGCAGAATAGAGGGGAAGAGATACAACTTGACTGCATACTGTCACACTTTACGCTTCGTTTTACCGGCTACTTATTGTTTCACTCGCGTGATACTCATTATTGAATGAGCGTAGAACAACCTTTTACACATTGCCTACAAAGGAACATTAATTTAGTGCATTACTGTAATAATATCAAATAATAATGATACACATCCCGTATCTACCGAGAACAAATATTCTCAAGAACAGACGGTGGAGCAGTATCTTCCATTTTCAACATAATTCGACGTTATTTTGATGGTAATCTGTTCTCTCTCAGCCATAGGTCTCCTCATTTCCCTTTTCTGACAATACATAATCATAACGATTAATATTCGCTAAATCACTCATAAATAATATTTCCCTCAGTTTATGCAAACGCATAAATAATAAGTCTCCTCTACGGTGGCAACAATGTTGTCGTTTGCACGCACCGGACTTGATAAGATAAAGTGAATGCTAAGTTTTTCCTTGTTTTCTCGTTTTGTAGCCTATAATTCTGTATGCATGTAACACTCTTCGTCGAATATGTGTACATGAAAAAGTAGCTTATCGTATAAGTAAGATTCCAGGCCGATGGATAGAGAATTATTTTTACTGATATATGTGGGTATCTGGCAACATCCCTTCAGAATCCAATGGTATATTTCCCCTCTTATATTTTGTCAGGCTAGATCTAACATCATTTTGTATGAGTGAGTTTATACAGGTATTTCTTGGTATAGTGCCACCTCCGTCTTCAGAATACAGTGCCTCTCCAGTTGCACCCTACATATACTATAACCTGGATGAACCCCTGAGATTTTTTATTTCTGTCGAAGGATTGAAAGTGTTCAGTACGCTGTTCACATTAAAAAAAAAAAAAAAAGGCAGAACGTGACCACCAGTCATTGCATTAATCTTTTTTTATATGGGTATGCCACTTAGTCCAATACGTTTGTAAATTTTATGGCAGAATGCCAAAACGAATTTTACATGAATATAATGAATATTTACAGGAACAGAAGTAGACTACCGGTATCTCATTTTTACTTATTTAGCGACCATCAGATTAGGCTACAGTACCCATTTATTCTTGAATCTAATGAGCTGTTTGTCTTCATAATCTATCTATGCGGGAATAAAGATGGTAACTTAGTGGTCTGGATTATTGTACTAAATATTAATAAATAATCCTACGGCAATAAAACGTATAGTTGGAAACTGTCACAAAACAGTGTGACCAACATTAATGTCTGATTATATCCGTTAAACCCTTGAAAGTGTTTCCAAATATATCTTATTCTGTTCGGTGTTGAATGTATGTGAAAACTGACTATTATATCGTTTTGCTTTACAAGTTATGAGATGAAAGTGAATATGAAAAATTAAATTTATCTAATCTCAATCAGAGGTGCCAACTGTTCTTGCAACATGTTTAGAATGACATTCTGCCCATTCGTAGAGGGTGTATTTGCGTTCTTTTGGTGCATTAATATCGCATTCTCTTACAACTTTGCAATTTTTGAACGAGAAAAGGAGAAATTGCAAGCATTCCACCGTTTTTGCCCAGCAAGAAACTGATAGGCTTATGATAGCTCTGCCCAATAATGAAGCAAGATGCTTTTTGCAGACCAGTCAAGTACGGTAAGATTATTTCCTGTGAATATTTTTTTATATATTTTCTAGCCTTGCCCAAGTCAGAAATTCTTTCCTCAATACCAACAGATATAAATGTAAGTTATGTAACTAGTTATTGATTAAAATATTACACGCCGTTAATTCTGAAACAGGTGAATTAGGAGTACAATTTTTCAGATAGGCCCAGCAATAGATATTTTTTTATGTGATTTCGACGAGTTTGATATTTTTATGTATCGAAAATGCTTGGTTAACCAATTACAACATTCTTTTTTGTAAAAAATGGTGATCCTCAGTGGGAAACTGTATTTTTCTCTGTGTGTGGGAAATAAGGGAAGTATTTGTATGTATGGGAAATGCTTAGATGTACAGAATACTTGGTATTTCTAAGCAACAATTCTATACAGACTATTACTTTGGAAATTTATTTTTAGTATATTTATAGTGTTGCTGACGAAGAAGGTGGTGGTTTTTATTATCGGTCAATTATTATTAACCTCATATCAACCCATGGTTGGGTACCCTTTGGGAATGCAGGTTTTGCAAACAGGAGAAAGAGCAGACAGCCCTGTTATTGTTATGGAATGGTTCCGTGCATGCGCGAGTCATTAGGGAGCCATATGTTTAAGAAGGGTTTGGCTAAGGAAACCAATTGTAAAAGGAACTATACTAACCTAACGTACCCTAGCCTAACCTAACCTAGCAGGCTGTGTTATTTAGTTGGGGGGCTCCGCCTCCTGGACCCCCTGGTGAAGGAAACTCCACTTTTTTACCAAAAGCTCCCTCATAACATTGCTCATCCGTGATAGCATTCCAGGATGGCCAGCATACAACTTCTGAGGTTAATTACAGGTTAATTACAGTTGACCAACAAAAAATAATGGTAAATTCTTGATGAGCAACCAAAATACCATAGGAAAAATCAATTTCCCAAGTAATCCCCATGCAGAGCTATTGCTTATTCCACCAAATACCAGTTCCTTATTGGGCTGGTGGGTTCCGTTCTCAGGTAGCACTCTGCTGGGCGCGAGTTCAAATCTCCAACTGGCCAATGAAGAATAAGAGGAATTTATTTCTGGTGATAGAAATTCATTTCTTGCTGTAATATGGATCGGATTCCACAATAAGCTGTAGGTCTCGTTGCTAGGTAACCAACTGGTTCTTAGCCACGTAAAATAAATCTAATCCTTCGGGCCAGCCTTCTCTAGGAGAGCCGTTAATCAGCTCAGTGGTCTGGTTAAACTAAGGTATACTTAACTTTTCTACCAAATACCCTAATATCACTTAGGCCTATGACATTGGATCCTTCAGTACTTAGGCCTAATCTGACCCTAAATGTATGTCTTCTCACTGTGGTTCTCTTTACCTCATTACACTAGTGGATATGTAACAGTCCAGACCTAACCTGTTATTTACAACAAAAATTATCAGTTTGTTGAAATACCACAAAAATACTGGAAATACTGTACCCTATTTCAAGTCTCAGAATAATTGATGTTGGTAACTATTAAAGAACTTGCTTCATGATGGTCGATAGACATTGTTGTTTCATATCTGTGGGGATGACATCTTAGCCTAGTAATAACTGTTTATGGTCGTAACTGAAAAGTAACTGCGAATCAAAATGAAATGGAAGATTCGTGACTCACGAAAGAACAGGCTCAATTTTACTGTCGTTTAATTACCCTCAAAAGAAAATATGTTCTGTGGGTATTATTACTTTGCAGCATAATCTTACTGTGAATTACTTCTTAATGATTTTTTTAATGTGGATGTGGCTATTAGATTTGCATGGGTGAAAAATTGAGTCTGGGAATTGGTGTAGTGGCTCCATTTTATTAGAAACTGCTGTTTGTCTGATAAAGTAGCTTACTAATTTACTTGGTAATTTGGTTATTACAACCTTCTTTGTAAAGTGCATTGTGTCATTACAAACCAGCGGACAACTGTCAGGACAAGGGTACTTCATTTTGCCTACCATAATTACTCTGTGAAACAATCTTTAAGACAGTCTTGGTAGTTATGGTAGTGAACATTGATTTCTGTTATGTTAAATAGTCTTCATCTCATTAATAGACTAATACTTTAATTGTTTAACATAGTGGCGTGAATCCTTCGGCGCACTAGTGATCAATTTCCTCATCTTTTGAAAAAAATTTTTTTTTTTTTGGCTACTAGAATTTTTCTCTTGGTTATTGCAATTTACAAATATTTTTTTTAAATATAATTAACAATGTAATGTAAAATGTTGGGCCCAAAATTTTTTGTTGACAGTAGGCTATGTCATGCAATTAAGCTCTCAAAATGCATGTGAGGATTTAAGTGCTGCTTAAGGGGAATCTACCTAATTTTCTGTTGATACAAAAATAATGGACTCTGTCATGATAGTACCCACTGAAGGAAAAGATAAGGAGTACTTGTTATAGTTATTGAGGTTTACAGAATGGGCTTTTGATTTATTTCATAATCGCCTCCAGATCTTTTTTTTGTGCATTTTAGGTACAGGTATAATGAATAGTACAAACTCTTCTAAATAGGAGTACAATAACAGTGTACAGGCAGTCCCCGGTTTACGACGGTTCCGGCTTACGACATTCCGAGGTTACGACGCTTTTCAAATATATTCATCAGAAATTATTTCCCGGCTTACGGCGCATGTTCGGGGTTACTGACGCGTCGTCGCCGATCCGACGGAAGAAATTTGGCCCCAAAACGGCAGAATAATCATAATTTGAAGGTTTTTTTATGTAAAACTCAATAATAATGCAGTTTACGTCGTTTTCAATGCACCCAGAGCATTAAAAGTAAGGTTTTCTTATGATTTTTGACGATTTTCGACGATTTTCCGGTTTACGACGATTTTCGGGTTACGACGCGGCGCAAGAACGGAACCCCCGTCGTAAACCGGGGACCGCCTGTATTGTGATTGTCTGCTGTAAAGTACAGTGCTTTAATACTCTGTTTCAGGGATACATCGTAGGTTTCTAGTTCTGTTTTCGTTGGTTGTGGGCACAACCTTGATTTATCTGCTGTACAGTGGGGCTCCCATTCCAGGTCCTGTTAACTCCAGTAATACCACACTGTACTCAGGTAAGTTCCTTTTTTATGTTTGATCGTAGATTCCTTTTTGGCAGTAACTGATGCTGTAATGTGATTATCCCTCACATTAATCTAAATATTTTTAAGGGATTATTTTCAGTGCTTGGAAGTGATGTTATTGAAAGAAACTTTGGAATAGCAGATTTTAGGATAGAATCAGATGTTTTTGTTGCTATGGTAATGCACGATAAATGCAAGTGAATTCTGATTCCTGCATAGAAGAAGAATTCAATATAAATATAATTTCTTGATATGAAAACAAACAGATTTGATCCTTGATCTAAGATTAACTGCCTCTAAAACGGGATAGCCAATGGTTGTTCATGTCATATGAGAACAGCACTTAATCCCCAGAGCTGGAAACCAATCAAACACTTAGTGCTCATCATTCAAGTTAACACAGAACAGACTACAGCTACTTCAGTACTGTGTTGTTAAGTGGCACAATACAATAAACCCCCCCCACCCCTCCTTCAATTTGCTTTTCCATTACACATGCCTTTCACTTATTGACATTTTTTCAGTTGTCATTTCTGGTACACTAAATTACTAAAATTAAACATGTCAAGCTTATCTGGCTGTTTGTTGCACCTTGATCCTTACCTGTTTTTGTAATTTTTTGTCATTTTTCATGTTTCTAACTTCATTTTGTTAGAATTTCTATCTGTGTGCTATACTGTACTGGGAATCCCTAATTATACACTTTGAGGACTGTCACCTTCTCATTTAGTAAGGCTAGCTGGCTTGATTCATTGTCTTTTGCCGAGTCTGATTCCTGAAAATGTTCAAGAGTACTCCGTACTATGCTATGAGGTCGTTATTACTTAACAGAAGGCCCAAACCCCTAATTGTCTGATAAGTTAGGCCATATAAAGTGTCTGTCCTGTTCACAAAAGTTTTACGTTAATGAAGCTTTCTTTACAGATTTTCTTATAGGTTTGCGTCATCTGATAAACACTCCAAGCTGTGTTATACCTGATATTGATCCATTCCACCCAAGTCTCAGAAAATATATAGCCAAAGATCATAAGCCGGTAAGTTAGTTTCATAATTTTTGTAGAGTACTGTGAAGTGTATCAGTTTGCTTTCATTTTTTGTGGACATAATGTATTTGGACTTTGGGGAGGGTGACTCTGACATGAGTGCTACCTAAACTGAGGTAAAAGATGGAGGTATTTTCCAGTAGTATATGACATTACTTCAACATAACCACAGTTTTTTTTAATCCAGTTTATGAGAAAGTATACCTGAAATTCAGTTGGAGTGCACTTGGGTCCAGAAATTTTCCTAGTTTAGCCTAAGTGTTGCACACCTTTTAAGGTTAGAAGGTTATTTTCATGTTGCTGAAAACCATTCCGCTTTATATTAAGAGCGATATACTGTATAAAGATAACGAATATGGTATAGCCTGATTTTTTATAATTCTTTTTATATTCTAATTGTGAAATTTCATGAATTCTAAAATGTTCTCTAGTTATTATTATTATTATTATTATTATTATTATTATTATTATTATTATTATTATTATTATTATTATTATTATTAAAAGGATGGCTGTATTATGCAAATTTATCTTAAACAGTATCTCTTCTATTTTCCTTATACTGTAATTCACTTTTCGGGCTCAGTGATGTTGGTCAGCAACTGGCAAACATCAATAAATGGTACCGGCAGGAACCTCGCCTCAATCCCCCTGAACGCATAGAGCTCTTCTATAAAGGACAATTTCATCATGAATATAAAGAAGACAAACGTGCCATCAAAAACATCATTGAGAATAATGTCAGCCCCATTGACCCCAATAAGAATAGTCATCTGGTTATTTATTACAAGAGCAAGAAGACGAGCAGCCTGGTGATGCGTAACAATCCAGTGTCCCCTTGAAGAAAACCAACGTGGTATGCCGGTACTCATGCCCCGTCCGAGGATGCCTCGGTTCTTCCATCGGTATGACCACCATGTGTTTCTCCAAGAGGATTTCCTGCCACACCCAAGAGTGAACCATCTTTAACCATGCCAGGACCACCCATAACCAGAGAATTGCAAGAAAAGATATAATCACGAATATGGAAATAATTGACCGAACTACAGACCACTGCCGCCTGTGCCTCTTGGAAGCATTGCACATTGGGAAGGAAAAACCAATCCTCAACATTACGCAAGAAACCTTTCTCCTCCCCACAGCTGCCAGGAGGCCGGCACCGAGCGACCCCCATAGCGAACAAGCGAATCAAAATTCAGCATCTGAGGGTCGAAATTCTCCCATTCATCCCCAGCACTACAATGCCGCTCACACACAAGACGAGCCCAAACATCAATATGGGAGAGAAGGCTTCATCCGAGATGACCTGCCCAGGGCAGCCAATCATAATTCAGCACCAATCAAGACCCCACCCTATAAATATCGACCCAAGCGCCTTGTTTCCCCAGATCATTTTCAACCACGTCCAGAGGATGACCAATGAGATGGTCGAAACATGTCGACGGTACCTGAAGTAGAACCTGAATCCTTTTTCCAATATGAATGTCGTCCAGTTGCTGACCAACATCGCTGAGCCCTGAAAGCGAACAATAAGGAAAATAGAAAAGATACTGTATAAGATAAATTCGCATAATACAGCCATCCTCTTTAATAAGACCTGTTTAAGAGAGGGTCTGTTTCCTTCATATTATTATTATTATTATTATTATTATTATTATTATTATTATTATTATTATTATTATTATTATTATTATTATTATATTATGACAACACATACAATTTACAGCTGAAATGCAGTGATAAGCCTCCCCTGACAGAGGAGTCAGGAGTCTCTTTGATATTTTTCGAGGAAAGATTGCATTTCTACGGAGTATCCAATGCTTCTGCCCGGTGTTTCTACAGTGGAATTGAAAGAGTAGAAGAACAGGGCAATTACACAAAGACCTGTGACGAAAAATGGAAGTGAGTCATGCAGTTACGTGCCATTTACTCTTGTATCGCACGCATTTCTTCTTGAAATTTGATGTGTCATTTTGGTTGTTACTGATTTAACATTTACATCATAATACTGTACAAGAACATTTAAATTTTTGTATAGTTTCATTTTTTGTCTAGAGGCCTTTTATCTTTCTCTTTGTGATCTTATTTTTTTAAAGCACTATTATGTTTATGCCTGTCCAAGCTCTGCACTAGGATGGGACTTGGAGTCAAATGAGGAAACACTTGCAGCCAGGTATGCTTTTTGCAAAGGAGAATCTGTTTAGTGACTGTGGTTCACTCTTTCATTCTCTAATTGAGGTTGCAAGTCATCTTGTGATGGAAAAAAGCTCAGATATTTATTGTAACAATTTAATTTTGATACACCTGCCTCAGTCTTCACCCAGTATCTTGTGTCATGGTACAGTAACATCACTAGCTGAAAGTCCTTCTGGCACTCTTTGCTTTTGCAACATCCGTCAAATTGCATGTCAGGGTAGTCTGTCCAATGCCTTGCCAAGATCCGTAAGTGCAGCATAATCTCTGTTTGTGGTATGATGCTTTCGCTGCAGTTGATCTCTGACAGTTGGTAATTTGAACAACTTTTCCCACCCTACTGGTTGTATTCCTGCCTTCCTCAGCTGCTTCTGGTGACTTGCTTCTTATTCTTGTCAGTCCTAGGGTGTTTCTGCTTTACATTTTCCAAATATACATGCATACATACATACATACATACATACATACACTTTTCCTCTGTCATTTCTTTTTTATCTTCATTAAGCTACTTTACTATCTGAAGTTGAGAACCTGATTCCATTCCTCCAAAGTCATCTATGCTCTTGCCACTTGTCCTTTATCCTGCCCCTTCTTCTGCAGATATGTTTATCCCTTTCCCAGCCTGTTGCCTGCCAGAGCTTGAAGCCCGTTATCTCTGCAGTTTCCTTTTGTACGTCCTATTTCCATTACCATGTCTCTCTTGAAATATATCCCTATCCCAGTGGTGCATTGCATACTTCTGCTGCCAACTGTGTCTTTTCTTTCCAATTTCCAGCCTCAAAAAAAAAAAAATGATTACTGTGAAGTTGATGGTGAACAAAGCATGAGGTCAACCATAGTCAATAGTTCCTGTAATACCTATGGCTTCATTTCGCTTAATTATTGCACTTTTAGCTTATATGTTTTTAGAGTCTCCAGAGGGAATGCAGTATTTTGTTTTAGGTGTTTTCTGAGTGGAAACTGATTGATTTTGAGTTGAAATGCAGAAGTGTCTTAATCCTGATTGCTGTTGATGTCATCTTTCACATTACAGAGTACATATAGCATTTAGTAATTTTTTTTGTTATTTCTGTGTATAGTAGAGTAGAAACTAATTTTTCCCTATTTTCCTTCAGTATAAAAAAGGAGGTCCAAATACGCCAAAGAGTGACACCTATGGCAGAAGATGGCATTCTGGTGAAGTGTATGAAAATGCCTTTAAAGAAGAAGAAGACCTTTTATGAAAATGTCCACTTTTTCATACAACCAAGGAGAATCAAGAGAAAAAGAGAAGAATTCAAGGTATGTCTGCTTCACATGTTGCTGAATCTTGTCAGGATTATCATAGAGTTACTTATTAGTCTTAATATTTGTTTGTATGCCCTTGTATTTACCATACAGGGACAAATGACAATTAGTTTATCTGCCTATCTGACCAATCCTCAAAATTTCCTTCAGTCGTCACGGTTAATGTTCATTTAATGCAAAATTACTTTAATGTCTTTGTTGATAAATACTTTCAATGTCATACATAATGGGGATTCAACTCGTTACTTGCGGATCCAAGGGTCAGGGCCAAGATCATACTTATGAGGTCAAAATTCAAATAAGAATTTAATTTCGACAGTAACTTTTGAACTATACAAGATAGATACTTCACGTTAGGTATAAATATTACATTAATTAATGAAACTGGTGTGCAGGTAATGTCAGGCTTGAGGTTATACTTAAAAGTCAAAGGTTAGATAACTTATTCTTGATCAGAACTTTTGAACTATGCAGGATAGGTTTGAGTTATTATTTTATCCAACTGGCATTACAGTGCAAAATAGATACTTCATATTTGGCAATGAGGCTTATGTCCAGAATGAGATCAAGGTCATACTTAGCGGTCAGAGGTCATTTAGTGCAGTAGACAGATGACAGTGTTGGTTCTTTTAGTATCAGAAGCTTTTTAAGATGAATTCCCATTAAGGTGCTAAGATTGTTCCCCCACAATGGCTGAGGTGAGTGCTGTATAGGTAGTCCCCTACACACAAATGATTTCCTTTCCAAGAGCTTGTTTTTTTAAGTTGAATTTGTTTTAAGTCCAACAAAATTAACCTAGACATCCATCATTGTAGTTAGCCTATGACTAACTACAATGTGGTCTTTGCACTTAAGTTTATAATGAATAGAAGTCTTAAATCCTTCCTTGAAAAAGTGGCTCTACAATATGTGAAACAAAGTTTATATATTGTGTGGACACAGAAGCTTGTAACTTTGAAAGTTTGTCATTAGAGGACTGCCTGTATTAAATTTTATTAAGTTAACTTGTTAACTTCTGTTATGCCATGCTATTTATGTCACTCTCTACAACTGAGTCCATGCCTTGACCAGATAAGTAGGCTGTAACTTACCTTCAAACTAGGTTGTGTCATGCATGACCTGGTTTAGGGTAATCGGACAATGTTATGTGTCATTAAGCTCCATGGCTGGTCTTGCTGTAGGGATAGTCTGGTCATGTTCCCTGGAGAACCATTTACTGAGATTAATATGAATACTATTATAATTTATCCATGAGGTTTTACTCCCTCCTTGTGTTAACTTGTACAGATTTCACTATTTCTCACAGACAAAGTATATTTAGGGTTTTTAAATGCAAACAAAATATACAAAAAAAGTTTGAGACAAAGACTTTTAAAGAAAAACTAACACAGGAAGGCTAACTTAATTTTAAGACATACCATATTCAGGGCTGCATTCAATTTAGACAGGCTTCTCTCTCTCTCTCTCTCTCTCTCTCTCTCTCTCTCTCTCTCTCTCTCTCTCTCTCTCTCTCTCTCTCTCTCAGAATGTCCACATTGACTGTTTATCACTGTTTCCAAACTAAAGGCCCAGGTTTGAATCCTGGCTGGGACAGAGGGCTTTTTAATTATAATTCCTTGTGGGTGTTATTCCCAAGTTAGAGTGAGTTCAGTATTAAGTGGTATTTGTAACTTAATTGTTGTGAGATTAAAAAACCCACATGTGCATAATTGTCAAGCTTTTATGAAAAGTCAAGTGTTACAAACTCACCAATTGGCTGTTATGGTGGGGATGGTTCAATTTCAGCTGTCAGTACAGTACCTGTATTGGCTGTTATAGTGGAGATGGTTTGATATTAGTTCTCAGTGCAGTACCCGTATTTGTCAGGAGAATGTATGGCAGAGTCAATATCAACTTATATCTCTTGATAACCAAATGGTCAAATTGACCATTTATTGCTTTTTCTAAATCAAAGGCCTGGGTTCGAATCCTGGCCAGGGATGAAGCGGTTATAAGTTATAATTCTATTTGGACAAAAGTTATTCCTAAGGCACAGTGAATTTCATATTTGGTGATATTTGTGGCCCTATTTTTTTTTGTGTATCGTAATATACGTATGCAGAGGACCTATTGTTAACATTAGAATATAGGGAAGAGGTGGCAGAAGTGTTTAAAAGGTTGAAAAGTGGGAATGTGGAGGAGAGGACTGAAAGGCAACGTAAGCATACCAGAGATTACAGTGACTGGAAAATAATAAGTAAAGCCAGAAATGTAGGCATGGTTATGGAAAGAAGGGTGTGGGGGTGAACTCTGTACCATCTAATGAAAGAACCAGATGGTATCAGAAAATGTACATGAGGGAAGAGATATTTGATGCATGAATTGCATTAGAAAAGCTAAAGGGGAAGAGAGGTGTGTTGGAAACCTCGTTGTGGTAAAGGGACAGGTATTAGAAAAGGTAGAGTATTTCCTTTATCTTGGGAATGCATGGGACTGTGAAGTTTATGGAGAAAGAGAACTAGACTGTGGGTAAATAAAAGTATCTCTTTGGAAGAGAGAGCAAATACTTCCAATGGATGCATCATGGTCACTGAAATGGAAGATAGTAGAGAATTTGAAATTTTGTGTCTGTAGCATGTAAAGATAAATTGCTCTAGTTTGGTGGGAAAATTGCATTACAAACGAAGAACTGTTGGGGAGATGTGATGTCTAGAGGCTGTAAAAAAGATCTCAAAGATTGAAATGCTTTGAACACATTATCCGAAGAATGAGGAACGGGACAAATGCCTACAAGGAAGTTTAAGAAACCGTGGAAAAGGGAGGGAGATAGAGATCGAGACCTGATTGGAATTCAAGCTGACAGTGCACAAGACAGAAAGGCAATGGAGAGAGACCTCCTCTTACATCTAAATCTGTAAAGGGAAAAATAAATGCAAAAATAGTCATGATGCTGTGGTGATAATGTAATTTGTTTTATGACTTGGAGACAGTTGCACTTCATTTATAATATGCAGTGTTCATAATGTTCCCTCTGAAGTTTAATTTGTTTATGCAATTTTGAAAAATATACACAACACCCAATTCTTTTAACACATCCAAACCTTGAAAACTGGAAAGCTAATAAGTAACTGATCAAAGTATTGTAGTACACCCCTCTTAGACATGCCCGTGTAGATACTGTATGTATAACTGAATTTATGTTTACTTTCATTTTTGTTCTTGTAACAGGAATTTACTTTTACCCATAACAGGCCAACTTTGGGGAAAGAAGGCGTGAAAATCTAAGTGTTATCATTCTAGGAACAGATTCTGTATCACGAGGTAATCTTCGTCGCCACATGCCAAGAACTTTTGCATACCTCACTGAAAACCTCAAGGTTATAGATCTGAAAGGTTTCAATAAAATTGGTGATAACACTGATCCTA
>NC_089767.1:37832008-37847008 GCF_040412425.1 Macrobrachium rosenbergii
GAGAATTTGAGCTTCAGTAATTTTCCACAAAACCAGTTCCCTGGTGAGATTGGGATGACATTTTGTTCTAAATTAGGATGGACAGGTGCTGTTACCTCCATCCACTTGGGCATAAGAACCTGTCCAAGAGAGACCAAAAGAAAGGAACCCTTTGATTCATTATGCATCACTGTATGGTAAAAGCTGCTGGCTTAGTTGGAAATGTGTCTCACTGTCAACACAGGAAAATAGGGCGAAAAAGATGAAAACCAGGGAAAGCAGGGCTGATATTTCTTTACAGAGAGAGCTGAATAACCGAAAACCTTCATCAAGAAATTTAATAATAGGGAGAAAAGTAGTATGGAATTATCCCAACCACCTTCAGTGTTAACTACTCTCGCTGGAAAGAGGGCAAGTTGGATGAATGTATTAAACTTAATAATAAAATTAGATGAGGTGTTCCCAATGAAGGTGTGAGAAGATATTGGAGATTTTAGTCAGGTTTCGCAACGGAGTCAGAGGGCCAGAGTCATGGGACTACAGTATCTTTACCCAAGCAAAGATAGAAAACCATTTCTGCATTAGATGATGCAGAAGGAGAAAACCATTTCTGCGTTGGACGATGCAGAAGTAGATATATCAGATGGCAAGTTAGTATTTTGTCCTTTTGCATCCAGGTCATTTTGTCCATTTATATAAAACATTGCTTCTGATTTTCCTCCTACTACAAGCCACAATTAATGGTGTGGAAGTGTTCTTTGTATAAAATGTACTTATGGATGTGGGAGTTGTGCACAGCTTCTGTTTATGGTTTGACTTGTGAATCTGTTGTAAAATAAATCTTGTAATCTTTTGTTTACAGGAAATGCAAAGCTAGAAGCTACGCTGACTTTTCATAATGGTGAATTTGAACTAACTTCAGAGGTATCACGAATTAACCGTTATGGTAATCAGAGTCATTGTATCATTGATGATGTATATAGGAAATATTGTTATTGCAAAGACTTAATTGCGTAAGTATACTATATTGATATTTTTTTATGAAATGGATATGTTTGTTAAACTGTGTTGCCTATACTATGAAGTGTGTACCAGTTTGTGAATAATGAATGTATCACTTGCACTGAATGAGGCATGCAGTTGTAATGGAGCAAGGAATATAACACCTCCGAAGTAGACTTTGTATTCTAATATGTTTTTGTTCCCACAAAAATTGTTGCTTAAGTTATTTTCTTTTTTTTGTAAATTGAGGAAAATAAAGTTGATATGTTTTTATATTTTGTTTTCATGACCTGCTATGACCATTGGAGACTGAGGTTCATATAGTGGGCATTATCCTTGGTACAGTGTAAGTTTAATGCCAATGTATAAACATTTCAGATGCCCACTTTTACCTTTCAACAGTAGTTGCAAATAGGCTTGTATCAGGAAATTACCAGTTCCCAGCCAACAGGATAATGAAATGGATATACAGATAGAAACATTTAGTAAACTCCGAGAGCGAGTGAGTAATTGGGATGGCATCAAGGAGACAATAAGGAATTTTTTGTTCCTTTGATTTTTCTTTAGATGTATATTTGGAAAAGCAATCAGGTTGAGAATTTTTTTACATTTAATTTTTTTATGATCACTTGGTATATAACTTCACTACTACTTTTTTCAAGCTAATTGTTGTTTGTCCATATTGTTATTCTTCTTTTATATTTTTATCACACTTTTCATCGGATATTCTTGAAATTTGGCACAAAAAAATCCCTTAGCCCCTTGATTATGGAAAAGTAATCTTTGCAAGATCACGAGGTCACAAGCATAAGTCCTAAAAAAATTAAAAATATATCATTTTGAGTACAATGATAAAAAGATTATTTCACATTCTTATTAATGTCTGAGCAAATCCTCCCAAACGGTAGAATTAGTAGTGCATAAATTTCAAAAACCTACTTTTTCAGAGAGATTTTAAACTGGATGTGGTGGTGTGGCTGCCATTTGACAACACTTATCCCTGCTCTGTGCTGGAAAGGATATCTGAAATTGATTTAAAATGGCTCTTGGATAATTAACAGTTGTAAAAAGTAACAGGTACCTCAAATAATTTTTGGATGAGAATGCAGCTTAAATTTATGACTGGAACCCACACTAGGCACCTTTTTCGTGGTGGATTTATGCAACATGAGGCGGGCTTAAGACCCAATACCAGGGATCTGATGCCTGATAGCCTGCCCTTAGCATAGGTTTATTGCCTGACTGTGGATCCATTCTTTTGGTTCAACTGAGAGCCAGTAATTTTCATTTCCCTCTTTCTCATTACTTCCTCCTGATTATTCGTTTGATTTATTTTGCTCCTCTGTCTTTGGTATCCAAACAGTCCAACTCCCTCATTTCATTTTGGTGATTACTGAAAGGGGATACCACTGCTGGTATTGGAGGTCATTATCAAAGCCATCAGTGGTGGCTGTGACGGTCACATCAACCAAATGAGAATCTTTGGACCTGAGAGGTATCAATATGATTGTCACATCAATAACTTGAGGGTGGTTCTACCGCATGGGTCATCCCAAGGATTCCCAGCAGTCTGTGCAGTTTGTCCACCATCATAAATGGGGGTTGTATGATTGTATTCATTTAACAATGTCAGTCCCAAGAAGTAGGTTAGGGTCACACTACTGCCACTAGAAGTACAGTATTCTGGTGCTTTACTTTTTGGCAAACATGGGTTTGGATATTTGCAAGATTTTCATACTGGTTTCATTGACTTGGAAAAGTATATGGTATCTTTTGAAAGGTTTTTCATATTTTGTCTTAATAATGACAGATAGGTAGGGCCAAGAATTTTCCTGCCCTTAGATCCACTGAATGCTTTTCAAAGTTGATGACCTCTGGCGTGAGTTTGATAGAAGCCCTCCTAATTACAGTTTGAGTTAGATGTTTAGCTTGGTTACAGAAGCAGAATGCTTTAAAATGGAGCTAACAGACCATAAGAGCATGCAAGCGAAGAAAAGACAAAAGCAAAAAATGTGTAACTGAAATTCTAAACTGAATTTTATCTGTGTACTGTGATCGGGATTCCTATAGAGACAGATTGCAAAATCCCTCTTAAAACCTGGTTCTTTAGAAGAAACAAAAGATGGACATGATGAAACTACTTGTGAACTAGATGCTTGGATCTCTTGGTGACCTTTCAAGGGTTTTTCGAGCCCTTTGTGACCTCCTGACTTGACTCAAAAAGGGTGGAATTTAGATAATAGCCCAGGTCTGTTTTCCATAGACCCTCGATTACCCTTTATTGTTTTTGAATCCTACTTACCTGAGGTTATCAAGAAACTGACCTTGTAGAGAGCCCCTGTTCTACATAAATATGATTTATCTGTCCCTTTTATTTCATTGGGTCTGATGATGTCAATCAGACGAAAGAACGAGCTTCAATCAAGATTTTAATTATTCAGTTCATGGCTATATATATATTTGCATGTTATATCAAATGAAGGGTACATAATGCCATGTTCCAAGACTACAAGTTTGAAGTCCCCCTGCGGAGCTAAGCGTCAACATTTCGAGAAGGAGGACCTAACAAGGACCAGTAAGCTGCCTAGGAACGGGATGCATTTGGCTTGCTGGTTACTCCAGACTCCATGGCCAAGACTCGGCTCAATAGTTCAAGAAATTTACACAACTTTTCGCCTTTTGCATTCGTCATAGACTAAGAATGAGGAAGGCATTCTTTGCCCAGTTAGTGCTAGTTAACTTTGAATTTACAAGACCAAGGATTTTAGGTAGGCACATCCAGGTAAATTTTATTTACGGGTTAGGTGAAGAAGCATTTTACAAGAAATGCAGTGAAAAGGTCTCTTTAAGTACAGGAGGCCTAGGCTAAGATTTCAGCATATCAGTTCTTTTCATGTGTACTTTTATTGTTTCAATATTGGCATCATCTCTGTTTTAATGGCAGAAATCTGGGGGTGTCATACATTTTCTGTGTTTTAATTAGGCGATGGTAATCACAAACTTTTTCATTCTTACGCCCTTAGGTCTGATACTTGCTACAGGTCAAGTCTTATACCTGTGGTTGCTGGTGTTAGACCTAGATTCGTCCTTAGGCTCAGTATCTCATTAACACACTCTATTTCGGCATCTTTCTAGGCATACAGCTAACAGGATCAATAGCATGATCTACATCTTATAGTACAGGTAAGAGTGCATCTGCTCATGTTAAGGTTTCTTTGTTTATACCAGATGATTATCCATTATTAGCTTGTTACCATGTCTTGGGAAGCCATACTTTTTTGTTTCTTACATGTTAATGCTGAGTAAAAAACATTATATGAGGGGGTTCTCTTTTGGTCTTTTAAAGTCACAAGTTGTAAGTTAACTGCAACTTAGGGACTGTATGTTCTAGAGTTCAGAATAAGCGTCAGTCTAGAAACATTAGTTGAGGCGAGGTAATTGTATCCGCTGTACAGTGTCTTAGCGTTTGGTTGATACTGTTCTTTCTTGTATTTTAGATACTGATCCTCAAAGTGCCAAAGTGTCATTGCTGCAATGATGAATAATAGTCTTCAGAATGTCGTATTCACGAACAGCATGAGAACAAACTCACAGAAAAAAAGATAACGTAAGTTTATTGATTTTCTCAAGGTATCGAGAGCAGAGCGTTATAGTTTTCATATGAAAAATTTGGGCTCAATTTATGTGAGGCTTCATCTACCCCTGATTTCTGAAGCATATTATTATTATTATTATTATTATTATTATTATTATTATTATTATTATTATTATTATTATTATTATTATTATTAATGAGTAAAAATGTGGTTGTTGTCTTTACGAAAATGACCCGGAGATGGAAAAAATTCGTGAGTCGTGAGATTAACGAATTTTCTTTCGGTCAGAGAGAAGCTTTCGGTATTTTTTTTTTCTTTGAAAGGAACAACACCACTAGGCGAATGCAATTATCGATAGCCTTGGCGAAATGCAAAATTCAACCGAAAATAAAAAAGCTAGTTCAGGAAACCGTTATCTACGTCTTATCGCGTTGTACTGCTGCTCGGCTTAACTTTTGTGGGTACATCAGTCATTAGTTTATCCTCAGGCAAGGTGGACACCACGCCCTCCGCGATACCATTCGATTCCACGGTTACACTACAGTAATGTCCTATTTTTCTGTAAACCGATGACCAAAACAGTGCGTGTGACAGAAAGTAATAATGGGAGCATTCAAAAGTACGTATGCAGTCTTTGTTCCGTTTTTTCCATGTTACTGGTGAAAATTTGATCGCTTGAACTTTGTGGTAAATCTGAGAAAGAGCTCAACTCCGAAAAGAAGTTTCGTCAAAGTAATACCTCCGCGACAAGCATTATCCTGGAAATTGACCTTTTCTATAGTATTTTGGATGCTTATCAAGAATTTAGCGTTATTTTTGTCGGTCGACTGTAATTAACCTGTAATTAACGTCAGAACTTATTATGTCTGATATCGCGCATGCGCAGTGTTATAGAGAAACTTTTGGTAAAAGGTAGTAGGTAGAGTTAGATAGGGTACGTTAGGTTAGTATGGTTCCTTTTACAATAGATTTCCTTAGCCAATCCCTTCTTGAGCACATGGCTCCCTAATATGTCTCGTGTTGCCCTAGTTCCATACAGTCTGTGCGGAGCTAATACTTAGAAATACCGGTTGAGCTTTTCTACGTAAGAAGAAACAAAAGACGCTATATTTTTCAAGTTATCTCACCCGAACTGCATCATATACACCCTTTTTCTATATTGCCCAGTCAGAAAATTTCGTTAATGAACAATATCTCCCTTAGAATTACCCTTGCTGTTTGTAAAACTTTTAGTTTATTGGTATGTTGACAGAGGATGACTTTGAAATGACAATTTTGTATTTCAAGTCGCCGTCAATTTATCCCCGAGGCGTTTTCAACTTTGGGATCTATGGAAGGGAATGTCACGTGTTTCTCTTCGTCCATAGCTTTCACGGAAAAATAAACAGTCGAGGTCGATTTCTTTAATATATATTTTTTATTTTGCTCGTGAACTTCTTTTCCTCGAGAAATGTTGCAGTATATTCACAAATATTAAGCCATAAATATTGTTTAATATCTAATTCACTATACCATGGGAATAACTTGCAACTAAGGGGTAAGGGGAGTTACAATTGATAAGTTCATTGAATTGGATATTAAATGACATGTGGTATAATATTTGTGAACGGAAGGAATTAAGTCATTCGGACACCTCCGGTTTGAAAAAAAGGACACCTCAAAGTTGCTTTTAAGAAACCTTACAAAATTTTAAGGCTTCCATAACTACTGAAATTTGTACCCATCATCCCGTAGAACTGTCAGAGGGTTAGGAACTGAAAAACATTTTTGTTTGTCCTGCAAGAGACTGTTCTGGTCATAGTGCAGGCTTATCTCATCTCTTGCCAACTGACCCAGATAAAGATGACGTGACAGGCAGTCTACTGATGGCGCTCCGTAACATCTCACCCCTTTTCACATGCATGATACAATCTAACCTACGAGCAGTATAGCTGTACAAAGGAAGAAAGAAAATGTATATAATTTGCACTGTGATTTTTGATACCTGGAAATATTTTCCCCAATGATGATGCTCAATCAATCTCTAATTGATATGAATCCCAGAGACCACTTCAGTTGTTGCGAACCTCTGTTGTAGTATGCGTGGCTTAATTTTCAAGTGAAGAACGCAACAATACTGAAGCTGTTATCAGTAGATCGAAAGGTCTCAAGATAGCGGGATTCGTGACAAAGAATTGATCGTTCTTTGTGTGATAGCAGAAGCAAGACGAAGAGGCACTTGTGAGAGAGTTTCGAAATAATGAGCAGGAAGACTAGTACTGCTGGTTTATTGATGTTGTTGTTTCAGATTTAGCTGTCCTTGTGCCAGCACGGGCCCTTGCTCTGAGAGCATCCCGTAATGGTTTGTTGATTGTTGTTTCAGATTTAGCTGGCCTTGTGCCAGGACGGGCTCTTGCTCCCAGAGCAGCCCGTATTGGTTTGTTGATTGTTGTTGTTTTAGATTTAGCTGGCCTTGTGCCAGCACGGGCTCTTGCTCCTAGAGCAGCCTGTAACTCTATGTTGATGATGAGTCTGTGAGATGGGTAGATTGGATGAAAACTTTATTATGATGCATGAAAATGATTTTGGTGGGGGTGATTTTTGAAATGAAAAGATTTAACAGGCAAGGTTGCAACCTCTTTGAACCCTAAGGTACCCATCAGATGAGGATAAAAGTATGATAGCAGTGAGTGTTGGCTAGTGGGAGAGGCCAACAGATGGAAAAAAGAAGAATTGAGTAGTAGGCACAGGTAGCTAGTATGCTAGCTCATGGTGATCTAAAGCCATATTCCTTGTCCGGTCCTAATTCTTGTGTCTGTATGTTTTTTGTGTATTTGTTGGGTGTTGATTGTGGTGGATGGAATGATAGGGGAGGGAGTGATTTCTAAAAGTCAGCATCTTTTGAAATTTGTTGTCTGGGTCGGATCTGTTGTGTCTGATTTGAGAATTGGGAAGGAGAGTGGGTGGTTAAAGGTATGGATTCTTTAGAGTTACCGTGGTGGTGGGTAGGAGCATAGGAAGCCTGCAAATTCATGGATGTTTGCCAGTATGTGCTTTGTTATTTGGGTAGCAGTTCTTTCATTACCTTCACAACTTGTTCTTAGCTGTTCTGTTTCTGTACAGTCAAGAAGGTAGTGTTCCAGGGGTTCTTCTGGGATTGTTTCACAGTACTTGCATGGTTGAGGATTGTCTACTATTCTTTGCCATGTGCACAGGTATCCTAGCCTTAGCCGATGGATTATGACTGCTAGGGCCCGTGACATGTCTCTGGTTATATTGTGTGGTTTTAGGTTTACGACACAGGTTTGTTGATGAAGCGAGCTGCTTATAAAGCAGGATGTGGACGTCTGCGTACTCCGCAGAGACCGCTGGTACAAAGATTTACAGGTGACCTGAGGTCAAACTAATTCCTTACAAAAACAGGACAGCTTCATACAGAAAACATAGTGATCAATAATGTCTGACACAAAACATAAATAACTCGCTACTTGTACATATAGCATGATTGTTTAGAAAGACAACAAATATACAATTTACAATTATGGTGACAAATATATATTCTGCTCGACCTTAGGTTGATGTGAAGGCACCGCAGAAAACGGGATGTTCTCTACAGAGAACGCGTTGAGCGGGGACTATATACACTGTGTTAAGTTGTTAATACCCCCTGACCGGTTTGTTAGCGCTTAATCCTTGTTGGTGCTCTGTTAAATGAAAGGGTATTTTACCCTTTATCATCGACTTGCATATCTATACAGTAATCAGTAGTCATGTGTCTTATACAAGATTCAAAAGGAAAATAAAGACATTTTAAAAATCTCAAATAATAATATGTAGACCCCTTGAATGTTCTAAGGGACAAGAACAGAATGTTGAGCTGTACATTGTAGGAGAAACAACAAACATTTATGAATTCCACATGATAATTACGAGAAAGGACCAAAAACTATAAGTTCAAAAAATCACGAAAAAAGTGGAATCTTGAGTCTCTAATGAATGGAGCCTATGAAGCAGCTGTTCTACATTGCTTTTTCGATCAGAGGAGAACTTCTTGAAGTCACGTGCCTTCATTACATCATTATCGAATCTGTATATCATTTGTTTTAATAAGACGAAACATTTTTATACTACATTATCATCATCATTAGTATCTGTTCTTGTGTATTATTTTCTCTTAACCTGTACATCCTGTTGCCAGTGAATTTGTCTTACCTTTCTCTCACAGTTCCTCGCTGGGTGAGCGGGTTCCATTCTCAGCTACCACTCTGTTGGTCGCGAGTTCGAATCTCCGACCGGCCAGTGAAGAACAAGAGGAATTTGTTTCTGGTGATAGAAATTCATTTCTCGCTATAATGTGGTTCGGATTCCACAATAAGCTGTAGGTCCCGTTGCTAGGTAACCAGTTGGTTCTTAGCCACGTAAAAATAAATCTAATCCTTCGGGCCAGCCCTAGGAGAGCTGTTGATCAGCTCTGTGGTCTGGTTAAACTAAGATATACTTGACTTAACTTTTTCTCACAGGGCTTCAGTATCAGAGTTTGCGGTGAGGTGTGATTAAACGCCGGTGATATATGAGGGCATATTAGCCTTAACTGGGTGGAGCAGATGCCAGGCACAAAAGAATAGACACCCTGGCACATACGCATGTGCCCGTCTCAGTTCCTGATATTCTCACAGCAATCCCTAACAAGAATTACGATTCTGTGTGTGTTGCCAGACGGCACTAAGGGTATTCATCAGAATTAATTCTGATTCTAATGACCAAAATCGACTGGTCCCATACCCAGGTTTGACCTTGTGACCTTTGACACGTGGCTTGCTGGTGCCATCTTACGACTGGTGTTTCGTGCGTCTGCACGACCCTCACCGTGAAATTCTTTTGTCAGCGAAAACATTCTTAAGTGTCTTGTCCCAGTCGAAATGATCTGGCCATTCTACAACCTTCACAACAAATTCACTAAATTGTTATGGCTCTTTACAAATAGCTATGTGATTCACACCTCATTGAATGCAACTTGTATATGTTTAATTAACCACAGTGCCCACTTATCTTCTCGAATTCCTCACACTTTATTCAATACGCTTTTCACTACAAAGCCTAAGTTCCTCATTGGCGGGTTGGTATCGTTCACGGCTAGCACTCTGCTCGACCCGCGTTCGATTCTCCGACCGGCCAATGAAGAATTAGAGAAATTTATTTCTGGTGATAGAAATTCATTTCTCGTTATAATGTGGTCCGAATTCCACAATGAGCTGTAGGTCCCGTTGCTAGGTAACCAATTGATTCTTAGCCACGTAAAATAAGTCTAATCGTTCGGGCCAGCCCTAGGAGAGCCGTTAATCAGCTCAGTGGTCTAGTTAAACTAAGGGATACTTGACTGCAAAGCCTAGGAACCAAATGGAGGAATATGAAGAAATTGTGGAGTCCTTAGCAGGATTCAAACTAGAACAAGGTCCAGTAAAAAGTGGTCAGTAGATTCTTATAATATATATATATATATATATATACCTCCTCCTGACACTAAGGACGCCAGAATTTCTTCATATTCCTCCATTGGTTCCTAGGTTTTGTAGTGACAAGCGTGTCGCAAAAAGTGTGACGAATTCGAGAAGCTGAGTGGGCACTGTGGTTAATTGCACGTGTATAAATAGTATTCAGTGAGGTGTGAACCACATAGCTATTTGTAAAAAGCCATAACAATTTAGTGAATGTGTTGCAGAAGGTTTTAGAAGGGCCAAAGCATTTTAAATTTTAGTTGAGACAAGACACTTTGTACTGTATATATATATATATATATATATATATATATATATATATATATATATATATATATATATATATATATATATATATATATATATATATATTACTACTCATTACTCTTAGACAATCCTAATTGTCTTAAAGATAATTGGAACAGTAACTTGTAGTAATTACCATTTGCTCAAGTATTCATGAGCACATTCTCAAGAATTTTTCTGGAATAATATTCTGAATTTTTCCGGAGTCATTTTCTCATGAATTTTTATGGAATCATGAATCATTTTCTCATGAATTTTTCTTGAATAATTTTCTCATGAATTTTTCAGGAATCATTTTGTCATGAATTTTTCTGGAATCATTTTCTCGTGAATTTTTCTGGAATAATTTTTTCATGATTTTTTCGGGAATCATTTTTTTTCATGAATTTTTCAGGAATAATTTTTTCATGAATTTTTCAGGAATCATTTTCTCATGAATTTTTCAGGAATAATTTTTTCATGAATTTTTCAGGAATCATTTTCTCATGAATTTTTCAGGAATAATTTTTTCATGAATTTTTCAGGAATCATTTTTTTTCATGAATTTTTCAGGAATCATTTTTTCATGGAATCATTTTCTCACGAAGTTTTCTGGATTCTTCAGATCGCTTTTTCCGGATTCTTTCTGGATCTCTCCTGCTATGTTCAGTGGGGATCTATTTATGCTACATTTACTTGAATGCAGATGCAGATTACCATTACCTAAGAGATGTTAGAGGTAAGTTTTGAATAATAAGAATTTGTTTGTCCTTAAATATATCTTTTTCATCATGACACACACACACACACACACACACATAAGTCACAGGACTGTACATATAATTGTAATATATATATATATATATATATATATATATATATATATATATATATATATATATAATATACATACAATATACATATATATATAATATAGTATTTCTCTTAGATATATCACTGTGCACCACGGCGTCTTTTGAAGTCTGTGAAGGCTCTCTCGTTTTTTAAGCGTTAATGCCTCCTAATACCGTTTATCTTTTCTCGGAAATGTGATAAATCAGTGGGATATCTTTGTTATGACACTTGCAATCAAAATTGTTTAAAAATGAATGTTACAGAATTATCTCTGGCTTAACTGTGAAATACGATTTTATCCTCCTTGTTATATATATATATATATATATATATATATATATATATATATATATATATATATATATATATATATATATATATATATATATATATATATATTTATATTTACATTTGAGATATACATATATGTATGTATGTATACATACATACATACATACATATATATGTATATCTGTAAATATAAATATAATATATATATATATATATATATATATATATATATATATATATATATATATATATAAAAATAAATATATATATATTATATATATATATATATATATATATATATATATATATATATATATATATATATATAAATATATATAAATATATATATATATATATATATATATATATATATTTATATATTATATATATATATATATATATATATATATATATATATATATATATATATATATATATATATATATATATATATATATATATATATATATATAACAAGGAGGATAAAATCGTATTTCACAGTTAAACCAGAGATAATTCTGTAACATTCATTTTTAAACAATTGTTATTGCAAGTGTCCTAACAAAGATATCCCACTGATTTATCACATATCCGAGAAAAGATAAACGGTATTAGGGAAGCATTCACGCTTAAAAAACGAGAGAGCCTTCACCGACTTCAAAAGACGCCGTGGTGCACAGTGATATATCTAAGAGAAATAGTCTGGTACATCTTGAAAGTGTTCGAAAAGTGCATTTATAGTTACTGAACTTATGTTAAGACGTTTAAGATCAATAAAGGTTTAGTCTTGGTTTTCCAACAGTTGTTGAATAAAATTGTCCTCTCAATATAACCAGAATTCCGAGAGCGAGCAGTTGATGTGTCTATCAAAACATTGTTACTTTCAGTATGGAATTCCTCCCATTACTACATCCATACCCCCGGTTGTATCATCCCAGAGATAGAGCCCTTTCACCCGAGCCTCCTGAAATTCAAGCTAAAGAAGCCAAAGCAGGTGAGATATCTGTTAATGTACAAGACTTTGACCAAATACTTGCTTTTGCCGTGCTTGCCATTGCTTGAGGTTCTTTGCAGCGTCCCTTCGGCCCCTAGCTGCAACCACTTTCATTCCTTTTACTGTACCTCCGTTCAAATATTCTTTCTTCCATCTTGCTCTCCACCTTCTCCTAACAGTTGTTTCATAGTGCAACTGCCAGGTTTTCCTCCTGTTACGCCTTTCAGACCTTTTTACTGTCGATTTCACTTTCAGCGCCGAATGACCCCATATGTCCGAGCGCTTTGCCTTTGGCCGAAATTTTACATACCATTCCGTTATTTGAAGCCGGACAACGTTTCGATGCTGATGAAATGCAGTATTGTGCTAGGGAAATACGCTTCGTGACTGAAGCGGCTTCAGCTGAAACTTTGCTGAACTCATAAATAGATTAAACTATTTCTATTTTCAGTAGGGCCATACCGGAGAGGCACTCTTGCCCCTGTTTAGGGTCGTCATTCCTGTCTTACTGATATTTGTTTATATTCTCTGCAGAACTTCTTGAAATCGTAGTAACCATTACTGCTGTTTCGAAGACAGTCAGCTGTAACAGTCAGCATTTGCATATGCATGCATATTGTAAGGGTGCATTCAAAGTCTCCTTTTAGTTGTGTGTTGCTAATTTAATTGAAGCATTAGCGTTGTTTGCACTGCTGGTTTACAAATAACACTGACATCTGTGCCATGAATTTTCACAGCAATGGTACTCACTGGGTATACGCCTTTTGCTCAACGGTACAGTCTTGCTCAAGGGTACAGTCAGCTATTTTTTTTTAATTTTTAAGCCCTTCTTATTGTACTTTTTCATTTATTTATTTACATATTAATGTGTCTGCGTATCTTATAATATTTTTTATCAGTTATATACATTTGGTTTTATTTTTGTTATCCTTTGATATCTTGCTTTGTTTTATTTCTAGCATAAGAGACTTTTTGTTTTGGTATGGAAACGTATTAGACAATGTCGTGGCTTTAATTTCTTTGATAAGAAACATGACATCATGAATTATAATGATAATCGTAATAGTAATCAGTCTTGTTCTACTTCTTGTGTTTTAAAGTTTCGAATAAAAAGAAGACAATCATGACTTTTTTTTTTTATTTTCGTAGGTTCCAGTTTGTAAACCTGGAAAATTAATGTTGATGCCGTATACTTTGTTTAATCACTGGTAAAAATTTGTCTGAAAGGAATTCTACACTTCCAGCTTGTATGCTCCAAGAAGAAACCCCTTACGGAGGAATCGGGACTGACTTTATTGTTTTACAAGGACAGACTGCACGAGTATGGTGTTGCAGACAGTGTTGCCAGATGTACTTATCAAGGAATTCTGAGAGTAGAACAGGAACCTGGGCATTACGACAGTCAGTGCGACAATAAGTGGAAGTAAGGACCTGAAAGTTAGTTGATTACTGATGTAGAGTCCTATTTGTACTTAGGAGATTGTGCTGCACTAGTTAACATCTTTATAGAATTGGAATGTCGCGATTGGCAGGACTTGTGTGTGTGTGTATATATATATATATATATATATATATATATATATATATGTATATATGTATATTAACTTTATCACATACACAATTGTTCTGTGCATTAGCAGAATTACTAAAAGGACCTCATTCAAACTGGATGGTATCCAACGGAGTTTTTTATTCAGAAAAAGTTACAAGCTTTCGTGGACAAACAGTCCACATTATCAAGTATCCGTACAAAAAACTCCATTAGATACCATCCAGTTTGAATGAGGTCCTTTTAGTAATATATATATATATATATATACATATATTCACTTAAAATCCATGACAAAAACACATTACAGAATCATAACATAAAAAAATTTAACCGCGTAAATAAATATATACTGTAACAGCATTACTGTAAGCACACAAAAACGAACTGATTTAACCACACGTATCACAAACAGTGCTACCTGTGCCTGCCCATTTCATTGATACTGTACATGACTGTTATTCCCTTCATCGGCTCTGCCCCTTATGTTCCAGACTGAGGAGTGAGAGTATTGCAATGGAACATAAGGAAACTCCTATGACCGAGGATGCTGTGTACGTAAAATGTATCAATTTGAAGCCCAAGGAAAATAAGCCGAAGTCCAAGAAAAATAAGCCGTTTTACGAAGCAGTTCATTACTTCATACAGCCATGGCGAGTGGAAGAAAAGCGAAATAGATATAAGGTATGCTTACTCGTATGTTGTTGTTATTAGTTTTTAAATGAATAGAGAAAAAGCTTCCACTGGTAGTTAGGGAAATTGACAGTCTCTTAAAGTTTTGAGAATTACCAAGATGCTTTGTCTCCACTAGAGGGTCCTGTTACTTTCAGTGTTGAAAGGACTCCCATTTCCACGTCGTTGAAAGTTATTGATCAACAGGATGACTTGTGTAAAAGATAAATAGAAGCTGGAATCCTCGAAATTTCTTATGTAGGGCAAATAAACCCAGAGGTGAGAAAGTTAGCCACACAAATT